>NC_052171.1:12872385-13108195 GCF_902713615.1 Scyliorhinus canicula | reverse complement strand
AGTCGATCAGTACACGCTTCACGAAGAAGTTTCGATCCACAGGCGACTTCCCTTCCGACTTCCTGACTGTGACTCGGACAGTGTTTCGCACTCCCCAGCCTGGTGGTCGGGATGCAGCAGTGGTCATAGCTGCAACGTTGGCTCTTGACTGTACCGGCGTTAGGCCCAAACCAAGGTTTAGGCCAGCATGAAGATCCACCAATAGCAGCCGAGCTTAAACGTCTCTTCAGTCTTCAGTCTCTCCAATCCACGATCGACATCAAGATCGAAATCCTTTGCCTCCCCCGATCAAGTGCGCTACGCTTGATCTTAACCAAAAGGCCGAGAAGCGATAGCCCATTTTTGCCGCCTATGGCTCTGGTCCTCCTCGTCCACCGACATTCAGCTGCACCTTGCTGCGCTCGACTGTGCTTTGGAACTTTTACACTACGGTGACGGTTGGTCAATAGACCTGCAGTTTGGCCAAGCACGGTGGAGTCTGAGCGTGCAGTACCAGAAAATCCTAATAGGTGGTTGTCGTCTGACCCGCCTGCCCCAGTACACACCAGAAGAAAGGAAGACGCTGTGATGGCCCAGTGGCACCCAACCCAGGGAATCGAAGAAACCTCCAGCTTTGCCGTGAAAAATGCAATCTGTGCACACAGCATGTAATGGCGAAATGGAACAGGGGGCAACGTCTACGCTCCACGAACTCCACCCTGGTGTTTTGGCCGTGGCGTCAGGAGGATGAAAAGAGACGCCGTGAAGGCATACATCCATCCCAACCTGAGAGCCATTCAGTCTGACGCTACACTTTCCTGTATTGCCGAATGAAGAGCTGTGGAAAATGAAGTGAGGAGAACGCAAGTCGGCATCCTAGAGTGATGGTGAGTGGCCTGTAAAAACCAGCAGGAAAACTGTGTGGCATATGAGCAGAAAACGGAGCCTGTGTGCTTCAAGTCTGCAAGCCCATTGGCTCGCAACTTTAGTACACGAGTTGCTGCCAGCAGAAAATCTAGCAGTGCTTTGGAGCCTGAAAGTCCTTAGATTGGTCAGGATGAGAGAACTTGACAGCGTGAAAAGGAAAAGGCTATTTATGCGCCATGATCTGCTTTTGCACATTTTGCTCCCGAAAACGGGTTGAGGGCACCATTCCTGGAAGCACTGCAAGACCAGGTTGATGCTTGGAGCGGAAGGAGCAAGCCCCTTGACCATCTCCGAGTCCCAAAAATCAATTTAATATTTCGTCCCTAGATTGGGGACATATCAGATATTAAACTGATAAGAACAGATACTACACTTGATCTGAGCCAAAAGGCCGAGAAGCGATAGCCCATATATGCCGCCTATGGCTCTGGTCCTCCTCGTCCACCGACATTCAGCTGCACCTTGCTGCGCTCGACTGTGCTTTGGAACTTTTACTCTACGGTGACGGTTGGTCAATAGACCTGCAGTTTGGCCGAGCACGGTGGAGTCTGTGCGTGCAGTACCAGAAAATCCTAATAGGTGGACGTCGTCTGACCCGCCTGCCCCAATACACACCAGAAGAAAGGAAGACGCTGTGATGGCCCAGTGGCACCCAACCCAGGGAATCGAAGAAACCTCCAGCTTTGCCGATCAAAATGCAATCTGTGCACACAGCATGTAATGGCGAAATGGGGGCAATGTCTAGACTCCCCTAACTCCACCCTGGTGTTTTGGCCGTGGCGTCAGGAGGATGAAATGAGACGCCGTGAAGGCATACATCCATCCAAACCTGAGAGCCATTCAGTCTGACTCTACACTTTCCTGTATTGCCGAATGAAGAGCTGTGGAAAATGAAGTGAGGAGAACGCAAGTCGTCATCCTGGAGTGATGGTGAGTGGCCTGTAAAAAGCAGGAAAACTGTGTGGCATATGAGCAGAAAACGGAGCCTGTGTGCCGCAAGTCTGCAAGCCCTTTGGCTCGCAACTTTAGTACGCGAGTTGCTGCCAGCAGAAAACCTAGCAGTGCTTTGGAGCCTGAAAGTCCTTAGATTGGTCAGGATGAGAGAACTTGACAGAGTGAAAAGGAGGAGGCTATTTATGCGCCATGATCTACTTTTGCACGTTTTGCTCCCCAAAACGGGGTGAGGGCACCATTCCTGGAAGCACTGCAAGACCAGATTGATGTTTGGAGCGGAAGGAGCAAGCCCCTGGACCATCCCCGAGTCCCAAAAATCAATTTAATATTTCGTCCCGATATTGGGGACATATCAGATATTAAACTGATAAGAACAGATTTTTTTTTTTTTTTTTTTCAAAAAATATACTTTATTCATAAAATTTATCTTAATCTTTACAGAACATTTCAAAATACCTTGACTGTACATTTCCGTCTCAGTTACATTCATTTGTCGTCGATTCCATTGGGATAACGTTGCACACGTATCCTACTATAAGTTACAGTTCTTTTTTCAATATTTACATTACTTTGTTTCTTTCATACATACATTCTGGTAATGGAAAAAAAAAGAACTCCGGACCAAGGGGTTTTACACTGTTACCAACCCCTCGGTGTACATTTGGTGGTAAGACCTTACACTGTGGTCTTTCCCCATTGCGCCTTGGCGGCCGCTGCCCCAAGCTTGAGTGCGTCCCTCAGCACGTAGTCCTGGACCTTGGAATGTGCCAGTCTGCAACACTCGGTCGAGGACAGTTCTTTGCACTGGAAGATCAGCAAGTTTCGGGCAGACCAAAGAGCGTCTTTCACCGCATTGATAACCTTCCAGCAGCAGTTGATATCTGTCTCGGTGTGGGTCCCCGGAAACAGTCCATAGAGCACAGAGTCCTGTGTCACAGAGCTGCTCGGGATGAACCTTGACAGATACCACTGCATCTCACTCCAGACCTGTTTTGCAAAGGCACATTCCACAAGGAGGTGTGTGGCTGTTTCATTTCCCCCACAACCACTCCGAGGGCAGCGTGCATTGATGCTGAGCCTTCGGGTGTACATGAAGAATCTGACAGGGAGGGCCCTTCTCACCACCAGCCAAGCTAGGTCTTGGTGCTTGTTTGAAAGTTCTGGTGATGAGGCATTCTGCCAGATGGCTCTGACAGTCGGCTCAGGGAACCATCCAACATCCTCCACAGTCTCCTTTTCTCTGAGGGTCTCGAGGACATTACGTGCTGACCACTGCTTCATTGCCTTGTGGTCAAAGGTGTTTTCCTTCAAAAATTTTTCCACGAAGGATAGGTGGTACGGCACGGTCCAACTGCTTGGAGCGTTCCGCGGCAATGAGGCCAGGCCCATCCTTCGTAACACCGGGGACAGGTAGTACCTCAGTATGTAGTGACACTTGGTGTTTGTATACCCGGGGTCTACGCACAGCTTGATGCAGTTGCACACAAAGGTGGCCATCAGGATGAGGGCGGCGTTGGGTACGTTCCTCCCTCCTTTATCTAGAGGCTTGTACATTGTGTCTCTTCGGACCCGGTCCATCTTGGATCTCCAGATGAATTTGAAGATGGCCCGGGTGACTGCTGCGGCGTAGGTCCGAGTGATGGGCCAGACCTGCGCCACGTACAGTAACACCGAGAGTACCTCACACCTGATGACCAGGGTTTTGCCCGCAATGGAGAGGGAGCGTTGCTCCCACCAGCCCAGTTTCTGTTTTGCTTTGGTGATTCGTTCCTCCCAGTTTTTGGTGCATGCCCCAGCCGCTCCGAACCATATCCCCAGCACATTCAGGTAATCTGACCTGATCGTGAAGGGGACAAAGGATCGGTCGGCCCAGTTTCCAAAGAACATGGCCTCGCTCTTGCCGCGGTTTACCTTGGCTCCTGAGGCCAGTTCAAACTGGTCGCAGGTGTCCAAGAGCCTGCCTACAGACGCGGGATCCGAGCAGAAGACGGCGACGTCGTCCATGTACAGGGAGGCCTTGACTTCCGTGCCTCCGCTGCCAGGGATCGTCACCCCTCTCATGTCCGGATCCTTCCTGATGGACTCGGCAAAAGGTTCTATGCAGCATACAAAAAGGGCCGAGGAGAGAGGGCAGCCCTGCCTGACTCCAGATTTGATCTGGAACTTTTCTGATTCCCACCCATTGATTGAGACTGCGCTATAGATGTTTGTGTAGAGCAGTTTGATCCAATTGCGAATTTCCTCCCCAAACCCCATTTTGGAGAGCACATCCATCATGTAGGTGTGCGATATTCTGTCAAAAGCCTTCTCCTGGTCAAGGCTGATGAGGCAGGTGTCCACCCTCCTGTCCTGCACGTAGGCGATTGTATCCCTGAGCAGCGCGAGGCTGTCAGAGATCTTCCTGCCAGGTACAGCACAGGTTTGGTCAGGGTGGATTACCGACTCCAGAGCAGACTTGACCCGATTGGCGATGACTTTGGCTAAGATTTTGTAATCCACATTTAACAGTGAAATGGGTCGCCAATTTCGAATTTCTTCCCTTTCCCCCTTCTGCTTGTAGATGAGGGTGATGATGCCTTTCCGCATGGATTCTGACATGCTGCCATCCAGAAGCATACTCTCGTACACTTCCAGCAGGTCTGGGCCCATCCAGTCCCACAGAGCCAAGTACAACTCAGCCGGTAAGCCGTCGCTTCCGGGAGTTTTACTCGTCTCAAAGGACTTGACGGCCTTTGTCAGTTCGTCCAGAGTTAGTGGTTTGTCCAGGTTTTCCCCCTCGTTGTCGTCCAAGACCTCCGTGATAGACGACAGGAAGGTCTGGGTAACAGTGCTGTCTGTTGGCTTCAGATCATACAGTCTGGCATAGAAGGATTGACTGATCCTCAGTATGTCAGACTGCGATGTCTTTACAGAGCCATCTTCTTCCTTCAGGCTGCTGATCACAGAGGTCTCTCTGTGCACCTTCTGGAAGAAGAAGCGTGAGCATTTTTCATCCTGCTCCACAGAGCGGACTCTGGACCGGAAGATGACCTTGGAGGCCTCCGAGGTGTAGAGAGAGGCCTGCTGGCTCTTCACCTCTTGGAGATCCTCCTTGACATCAACCCTCATCGACTGCAGCTGGAGTAAGTTTTGCATGCTTTTCTGGAGCCTGGTTGTGACCCCTCGTCTCTCTCTCACCTTCTGTATGCCCTTGAGAATGAAGAACCTTTTGATGTTCCCCTTGATTGCTTCCCACCAGAGATGTGGAGACTCAAAGAGGGGTTTCACGGTTCTCCAACCTTTGTAATCCCTTTTGAGTTCCTGGAGGTTCTCTGGGGTCAACAGTTTTACATTTAGCTTCCATGTCCCCCTGCCCACCCCCTGGTTTTCCTGCAGGTGGCAGTCAGCCAGTAGAAGGCAGTGGTCAGAGAAGAACACCGGCTTGACATCGGTGGGCCTGACCGTGAAAGCACGGGACACAAAAAAGAAATCTATTCTGGAACGGACGGATCCATCTGGCCGTGACCATGTGTATCTACGCTGCGCTCCGTCTGCAGGGTTGCTGAAGACGTCGAGCAGCTTGGCGTCTTTTACCGTTTCCATCAGGAGTCTGGACGTAGCGTCTAGTTTGCTGCCGGCTCTGCCGGATCGTCCATCCGCATCGATAATGCAGTTGAAGTCACCGCCCAGGATGACCGGCATGGAGGTGGCCAACAGCAGTGGTAGTTGCTGAAGGACAGCCAGTCGCTCAGTTTTTACGGCTGGGGCATACACGTTAATAAGTCTGATAGGGGTGTTTTTGTATTTGACGTCTGCTACTAGGAGGCGTCCACCCACCACCTCCTTAACGTCGGAGATGGTGAAATTGCCTCCCCGTAGCAGAATACCCAGGCCGGAGGAACGACAGTCGTTTCCTCCTGACCAGATGGATGGCCCGTGGGACCACCAGCTCGACCAGCGCCTGTAGTTGCTGAGGTGTGGAATCCCACACTCCTGCAGAAACAGTAGGTCGGCTCTTACATTTTCTAAGTAGCCGAGTGTGGCTACACACCGCGAAGTATCTTTAATACTTCGCACATTGATTGATGCGATTTTAAAACTCATTTTAAAAAGAGTAGATTTACCCGTCTCAGATTTCAGAGTCCATTTCAGTTGGTTGTTCCAGCTGTTCAAAGTTCCCCGTCATGCCGGTGGTGTTCTCAAAATGCTTCACCGTATCAGGGTTTAGGAAGCTGCCATTGTCCTCAGTGTGGCCTTGGTCCTGATGGATGTGCGATGTGGATGGGGTGGGGGTGTAGCCGTTGTGCCCGGCGTGGCAGTCAGCGGGTGTTGGGGTTGTAGGCCGATTCCCATCGTCCAGAGGTTGGTGCTCTGGTTGAGTTTTGTTTTCGTTCCTGTCTGTGGTCTGGGGATTCTGTGTATCCTCTCCCACATTGGTGCTTTGCCTCTTTGATTGAGGCCTATTCTTTGATTGCTCGCCTTCATCGCAGGAGTTGTCGGCGCTGTTGAGTTGCCGCTTTTTACCATTCCCCGTCGGGGGTTTCTTTGATTCAATTTTCATTTTCCTCTTTGCTTTCCTTGTGCCTGCCGTTTCCCAGCGCTCTTCACTCTTTGTTCCATCCTCGGTTGTTTCGTGTTCCTCGCCAGATGGGAGTGGGGTTTTGTTGTCAGGCTGTGCTGGGGCCTCCACATTCTGTTGAGGGCCTTGCTGTTGGGTTTCGGCATTCTGTGGTGTGGCGTCTTTGTCGATGGAGGGTGCCTGTACCTCCTCCTGTGTGGTTGCCTTTTTGACTCCCCTGCTGATGATTTGCGCATAGGTTGCCCCACGTTTTGGGCAGGCCCTGTAAAGATGGCCGGCCTCCCCACACAGGTTGCAGTACTTGTCTTCCTTACAGTCCTTTGTCATGTGCCCCTCCTGCTTGCAGTTTTTGCAGAAGGTGACGTTGCAGTTGGCGGCCATGTGCCCCGCTTTGCCACAGGTGTGACATACTCGTGGCTGCCCCCCATAGTAGAGGTAGCCTCGGTTTCCTCCAATGGCGAAGCTGGAGGGTGGGTGCAAGATGGTTTCATTGGCATTCTTTCTCAGGGTTACCTTGACCTGGTGCTCGCATGTCCAGATGCCGAAGGTGTCCTTTAGTTGCATGCTGTCACTTTTCAAGTCGACGTACCTGGCGAGGAACGTAAGCACATCAGTCACGGGGACGTAGGGGTTGTACATGTGCAGCGTAACAACCCGGTTTCCCTGCGATGGTAGCGTGAACAGAGGCTCCGCATTCAGGATAGACAGGGGGCTCTGGTTGCCTTTTTCTTTAAACGCATCCAAGAACTTGATGCAATCAGCTACATTCTTGAAGGTGACATCGAAGTAACCTTTGTTGGGGAAATCTTGCAAGGCGAAGATATCTGTTGGTTGAAACCCGCAGCAGTCGATCAGTACCCGCTTCACGAAAAAGATTCGATCCTAAGGCGACTTCCCTTCCGACTTCCTGACTGTGACTCGGACAGTGTTTCGCACTCCCCAGCCTGGTGGTCGGGATGCAGCAGTGGCCATAGCTCCGACGTTGGCTCTTGACTGTACCGGCATTAGGCCCAAACCAAGGTTTAGGCCAGCATGAAGATCCACCAATAGCAGCTGAGCTTAAACGTCTCTTCAGTCTTCAGTCACTCCAATCCACGATCGACATCAAGATCGAAATCCTTTGCTTCCACCGATCAAGTGCGCTACACTTGATCTTAGCCAAAAGGCCGAGAAGCGATAGCCCATATTTGCCGCCTATGGCTCTGGTACTCCTCGTCCACCGACATTCAGCTGCACCTTGCTGCGCTCGACTGTGCTTTGGAACTTTTAGTCTACGCTGACGGTTGGTCAATAGACCTGCAGTTTGGCCGAGCACGGTGGAGTCTGTGCGTGCAGTACCAGAAAATACTAATAGGTGGTCGTCGTCTGAGCCGCCTGCCCCAGTACTCACCAGAAGAAAGGAAGACGCTGTGATGGCCCAGTGGCACCCAACGCAGGGAATCGAAGAAACCTCCAGCTTTGCCGAGCAAAATGCAATCTGTGCACACAGCATGTAATGGCGAAATGGAACAGGGGGCAATGTCTAGTCTCCGCGAGCTCCACCCTGGTGTTTTGGTCGTGGCGTCAGGGGGATGGAAAGAGACGACGTGATGGCATACATCCATCCAAATCTGAGAGCCATTCAGTCGGACACCACACTTTCCTGTTGTGCCGGATGAAGAGCAGTGGAAAAGGAAGTGAGGAGAACGCAAGTCGGCTTCCTGGAGTGAAGGTGAGTGGCCTGTAAAAACCAGCAGGAAAACTGTGTGGCATATGAGCAGAAAACGGAACTGGTTTGCTGCAAGTCTGCAAGCCCATTGGCTCGCAACTTTAGTACGTGAGTTGCCGCCAGCAGAATATCTAGCAGTGCTTTTGAGCCTGAAAGTCCTTAGATTGGTCAGGATGAGAGAACTTGACATGAGTGAAAAGGAGAAGGCTGATTATGCGCCATGATCTGCTTTTGCACGTTTTGCTCCTCAAAACGGGGTGAGGGCACCATTCCTGGAAGCACTGCAAGACCAGGTTGATGCTTGAAGCGGAAGGGGCAAGCCACAAAACCATTTTAAAAAAAAAATATACTTTATTCATAAAATTTATCATAAACTTTACAGAACATTTCAAATTGTCTTGACTGTGCATTTCCATCCGAGTTACATTCATTTGTCTTTCTTCAATTTAATTGGGATAACGTTACACACGTATCCTACAATAAGTTACAGTTCTTTCTTAAGTATTTACATTGTTTTGCTTCCTTCATACATTTTGGTATTGAAGACGCGGGCCGAGGGGTTATACACTGTTACCAACCCCTCGGTGTACATTTGTTGGTAAGACCTTACACTGTTGTCTTTCCCCATTGTGCCTTGGCGGCAGCTGCCCCAAGCTTGAGTGCGTCCCTCAGCACATAGTCCTGGACCTTGCAATGTGCCAGTCTACAACACTCGGTCGAGGACAGTTCTTTGCACTGGAAGATCAGCAAGTTTCGGGCAGACCAAAGATCGTCTTTCACCGAGTTGATGACCTTCCAGCAGCAGTTGATATTTGTTTCGGTGTGTGTCCCTGGAAACAGCCCGTAGAGCACAGAGTCCTGTGTCACAGAGCTGCTCGGGGTGAACCTTGACAGAGACCACTGCATCTCACTCCAGACCTGCTTTGCAAAGGCACATTCCACAAGGAGGTGTGTGACAGTCTCATTTCCCCCACATCCACTCCGAGGGTGTACATGAAGAATCTGACCGGGAGGGCCCTTCTCACCACCAGCCAAGCTAGGTCTTGGTGCTTGTTTGACAGTTCTGCTGATGAGGCATTCTGCCAGATGGCTCTGACAGTCTGCTCATGGAACCATCCAACGTCCTCCACAGTCTCCTTTTCTCTGAGGGTCTCGAGGACATTACGTGCTGACCACTGCTTCATTGCTTTGTGGTCAAAGGTGTTTTTCCTCCAAAAAAATTTCCACGAAGAACAGGTGTTTCGACACGGTCCAACTGCTTGGAGTGTTCCGCGGCAATGAGGCCAGGCCCATCCTTCGCAACACCGGGGACAGGTAGAACCTCAGTATGTAGTGACACCTGGTGTTTGCATACCCGGGGTCTACACACAGCTTGATGCAGTTGCACACAAAGGTGGCCATCAGGATGAGGGCGGCGTTGGGTACGGTCCTCCCTCCTTTATCTAGAGGCTTGTACATTGTGTCTCTTCGGACCCGGTCTATCTTGGATCTCCAAATGAATTTGAAGATAGCCCGGGTGACTGCTGTGGCATAGGTCCGAGTGATGGGCCAGACCTGCGCCACGTACAGTAACACCGAGAGTTCCTCACACCTGATGACCAGGGTTTTGCCCGCAATGGAGAGGGAGCGTTGCTCCCACCAGTCCAATTTCTGTTTTGCTTTAGCAATTCGTTCCTCCCAGTTTTTGGTGCATGCCCCAGCCGCTCCAAACCATATCCCCAGCACTTTCAGGTAATCTGAACTGACCGTGAAGGGGACAAAGGATCGGTCGGCCCAGTTGCCAAAGAACTTGGCGTCGGCCTTGCCGCGGTTTACCTTGGCTGCTGACGCCAGTTCAAACTGGTCGCAGGTGTCCAAGAGCCTGAGTACAAACGCAGAAAAATGCGACGTCGACCATGTACAGGGAGGCCTGTCTTCCGTGCCTCCGCTGCCTGGGATCGTCACCCCTCTCATGTCCGGATCCTTCCTGGTGGACTCGGCAAAAGGTTCTATGCAGCAGACAAACAGGGCCGAGGAGAGAGGGCAGCCCTGCCTGACCCCATATTTGATCTGGAACTTTTCTGATTCCCACCCATTGATTAAGACAGCGCTATAGATATTTGTGTAGAGCAGTTTGATCCAATTGCGAATTCCCTCCCCAAACCCCATTTTGGAGAGCACATCCATCATGTAGGTGTGCGATATTCTGTCAAAGGCCATCTCTTGGTCAAGGGTGATGAGGCAGGTGTCCACTCTCCTGTCCTGCACGTAGGCGATCATACCCCTGAGCAGCGCGAGGCTGTCAGATCTTCCTGCCGGGTACAACACAGGTCTGGTCGGGGTGAGTCACCGACTCCAGAGCACACCTGACCCGATTGGCGATGACTTTGGCTAAGATTTTGTAATCCACATTTAACAGTGAAATGGGTCGCCAATTTCGAATTTTTTTCCCTTTCCCCCGTATGCTTGTAGATGAGGGTGATGATGCCTTTTCTCGTGGATTCTGACATGCTGCCATCCAGAAGCATACTCACGTACACTTCCAGCAGGTCAGGGCCCATCCAGTCCCACAGAGCCAAATACAACTCAGCCGGTAAGCCGTCGCTTCCGGGTGTTTTACTCATCTCAAAGGACTTGACGGCCTTTGTCAGCTCGTCCAGAGATAATGGTTTGTCCAGGTTTCCCCCCTCATTGTCGTCCAAGACCTCCGTGATAGACGACAGGAAGGTCTGGGCAACAGTGCTGTCTGTTGGCTTCAGATCATACAGTCTGGCATAGAAGGATTGACTGATCCTCAGTATGTCAGACTGCGATGTCTTTACAGAGCCATCTTCTTACTTCAGGCTGCTGATCACAGAGGTCTCCCTGTGTACCTTCTGGAAGAAGAAGCGTGAGCACTTTTCATCCTGCTCCACGGAGCGGATTCTGGACCGGAAGATAACCTTTTAGGCCTCCGAGGCGTAGAGCGAGGCTTGCTGGCCCTTCACCTCTTGGAGATCCTCCTTGACATCAACCCCCATCGACTGCAGCTGGAGCAAATTTGCATGCTTTTCTGGAGCCTGGTCGTGACCCCTCGTCACTCTCTCACCTTTGAAACGCCCTTGAGGATGAAGAAGCTTTTGATGTTCCCCTTGATTGCTTCCCACCAGAGATGTGGAGACTCAAAGAGGGGTTTCACGGTTCTCCAACCTTTGTAATCCCTTTTGAGTTCCTGGAGGTTCTCTGGTGTCAACAGCTTTCCATTCAGCTTCCATGTCCCCCTGCCCAACCCCCGGTTTTCCTGCAGGTGGCAGTCAGCCAGTAGGAGACAGTGGTCAGAGAAGAACACCGGCTTGACGTCGGTGGGCCTGACCGTGAAAGCACGGGACACAAAAAATAAATCTATTCTGGAACGGACGGACCCATCTGGCCGTGACCATGTGCATCTACGCTGAGCTCCGTCTGCATGGTTGCTGAAGACGTCGAGCGGCTTGGCGTCTTTTACCGTTTCTATCAGGCGTCTGGACGTAGCGTCCAGTTTGCTGTCGGCTCTGCCGGATCGTCCAGCCGCATCGATGATACAGTTGAAGTCACTGCCCAGGATGACCGGCTTGGAGGTGGCCAACAGCAGTGGTATTTGCTGAAGGACAGCCAGCCGCTCAGTTTTTACGGCCGGGGCATACACGTTAATAAGTCTGATAGAGGTGTTTTTGTATTTGACGTCTTCTACGAGGAGGCGTCCACCCACCACCTCCTTAACGTCGGAGATGGTGAAATTGCCTCCCCGTAGCAGAATACCCAGGCCGGAGGAACGACAGTCGTTTCCTCCTGACCAGATGGATGGCCCGTGGGGCCACCAGCTCGACCAGAGCCTGTTGTTGCTGAGGTGTGAATTCCACACTCCTGCAGAAACAGTAGGTCGGCTCCCTCATTTTCTAAGTAGCCGAGTGTGGTTACACACCGCGAAGTGTCATTAATACTTCGCACATTAATAGATGCAATTTTAAAACCCATTTTAAAAAGAGTAGATTGACCAGTCTCAGATTTCAGAGTCCATTTCAGTTGGTTGTTCCAGCTGTTCAAAGTTCCCCACCATGCCGGTGGTGTTCTCAAAATGTTTCACAGTTTCAGGGTTTAGGAAGCTACCATTGTCCTCAGTGTGGCCTTGAACCTGATGGATGTGCATTGTGGGGGGGGGGGGGGTGGGGGTGTAGCCGTTGTGCCCGACGTGGCAGTCAGCGGGTGTTGGGGTTGTCGGCCGGTTCCCATCGTCCAGTGGTTGGTGTTCTGGTCGAGTTTTGTTTTTGTTCCGGCCTGTGGTCTGCGGGGTTCTGTGCATCCCCTTCCACGTTGGTGCATTGCCTCTTTAATTGAGGCCTATTCTTAGATTGCTCGCCTTCATCGCAGGAGTTGTCGGCGCTCTTGAGTTGCCGCATTTTACCATTCCCCGTCAGGGGTTTCTTTGTTTCATTTTTAATTTTCCTCTTTCCTTCTTTTGTGCCCGCCGTTTCCCAGCGCTCTTCACTCTTTGTTCCAACCTCGGTTGTCGCGTGTTCCTCGCCAGATGGGTTGTTTTGTCAGGCTGTACTGGGGCCTCCACATTCTGTTGAGGGCCTTTCTGTAGAATCTCGGAATTCTGTGGCGGGGTGTCTTTGTCGATGGAGGGTGCCTGAACCTCCTGTGTGGTTGCCTTTTTGACTCTACCGCTGATGATTTTCGCATAGGTTGCCCCTCGTTTTGGGCAGGCCCTGTAAAGATGGCCGGCCTCCACACACAGGTTGCAGTGCCTGTCTTCCTTACTGTCCTTTGTCACGTGCCCCTCCTGCTTGCAGTATTTGCAGAAGGTGACGTTGCAGTTGGCAGCCATGTGCCCCGCTTTGTCACAGGTTTGACATACTCGTGGCTGCCCCCCGGGAGTAGAGGTAGCCTCGGTTTCCTCCAATGGCGAACCTGGAGGGTGGATGCAAGATGGTTCCATTGGCGTTCGTTCTCAATGTTACCTTGACCTGGTGCCCGCTTGTCCCAGCTGTACGCTGTCACTTTTCAAGTCGACGTACCTGGCAAGGAACGTGAGCACATCAGACACGGGGACGTGGGGGTTGTACGTGTGCAGCGTAACAACCCGGTTTCACTGTGACGGTAGCGTGAACAGAGGCTCCGCAGTCAGGATAGACAGGGGGCTCTGGTTGCCTTTTTCTTCAAACGCGTCCAAGAACCTGATGCAATCAGCAACGTTCCTGAACGTGACGTCAAAATAACCGTTGTTGGGGCAATCTTGCAAGCAGTAGATATCTGTTGCTTGAAACCCACAGGAGTCGATCAGTACCCACTTCGCAAAGAAGATTCGATCCACAGGCGACTTCCCTTCCGACTTCCTCACTGTGACTCGGACAGTGTTTTGCACTCCCCAGCCTGGTGGTCGGGATGCAGCAGTGGCCAAAGCTCCGACGTTGGCTCTTGACTACCGCCGTTAGGCCCAAACCAAAAGTTTAGACCAGCATGAAGATCCACCAATAGCAATCGAGCTCAAACGTTTCATCAAAGTCCTCAGTCTCTCCAATCCACGATCGACATCAAAATCTAAATCCATAGCTTCCCCCGATCAAGTGCGCTATACTTGATCTTAACCAAAGGGCCGAGAAGCGATAGCCCATATTTGCCGCCTATGGCTCTGGTCCTCCTCGTCCAACCGACATTCAGCTGCACTTTGCTGCGCTCGACTGTGCTTTGGAACATTTAGTCTCCGGTGATGGTTGGTCAATAGACCTGCAGTTTGGCCGAACACGGTGGAGACTCTGTGTGCAGTAACAGCAAACCCCAACAGGGGGTCATCGCCTTGCCCTCCTCCCCCAGTAATCACCAGAAGAAAGGAAGACGCTGTGAAGGCCCAGTGGCACCCAACCCAGGGAATCGAAGAAACCTCCAGCTTTGCCGAGCAAAATGCAATCTGTGCACACAACATGTACTGGCGAAATTCAACAGGGGGCAATGTCTAGGCTCCCCGAGCTCCACCCTGGTGTTTTGGGCGTTGCGTCAGGAGGATGAAAAGAGACGCCGAGAAGGCATGCATCCATCCAAATCTGAGAGCCATTTTGCTGACGCCACAATTCCCTGTTGTGCCGGATGAAGAGCTGTGGAAAAGGAAGTGATGAGAACGCAATTCGGCATCATGGAGTGAAGGTGAGTAGCCTGTAAAAACCAGCAGGAAAACTGTGTGGCATATGAGCAGAAAACGGAGCCGGTTTGCCGCAAGGCTGCAAGACCATTGGCTCGCAACTTTAGTACGCGAGCTGCCGCCAGCGGAAAATCTAGCAGTGCTTTGGAGCCTGAAAGTCCTTAGATTGGTCAGGGTGAGAGAATTTGACATGAATGAAAAGGAGTAGGCTGTTTATGCGCCATGATCTGATATTGCACGTTTTGCTCCCCGGAACGATGTGAGGCCAACATTATTGGAAGCACTGCAAGACAAGGTGGATGCTTGGAGCGGAAGGGGCAAACCCTGGACCATCTCCGAGTCCCAAAAATGAATTTAATATTTCCTTCCTAGATAGGGTACATATCAGATATTAAACTGATCAGAACAGATTTTTTCAAAAAATATACTTTATTCATAAAATGTATCATAAACTTTACAGAACATTTCAAATTGTCTTGACTGTGCATTTCCATCCGAGTTACATTGATTTGCCTTTCTTCAATTCAATTGGGGTAAGGTTACACACGTATCCTACAATAAGTTACAGTTGTTTCTTAAGTATATACATTGTTTTGCTTCATTCATACATTGTGGTATTGAAGACCCGAGCCGAGGGGTTTTACACTGTTACCAACCCCTCGGTGAACATTTGCTGGTAGGACCTTACACAGTGGTCTACCCCCATTGCGCCTTGGCGGCAGCTGCCCCAAGCTTGAGTGCGTCCCTTAGCACGAGTCCTGGACCTTGGAATGTACCAGTCTGCAACACTCGGTCGAGGACAGTTCTTTGCACTGGAAGATCAGCAAGTTTCGGGCAGACCAAAGAGCGTCTTTCGCCGAGTTGATGACCTTCCAGCAGCAGTTGATATTTATTTCGGTGTGTGTCCCTGGAAACAGCCCGTAGAACACAGAGCCCTGTGTTACAGAGCTGCTCTGGATAAATCTTGCCAGATACCCGTGCATCTCACTCCAGACCTGCTTTGCAAAGGCACATTCCACAAGGAGGTGTGTGTCTGTCTCGTTTCCCCAACATTAACTCCGAGGGCAGCGTGCATTGAAGCTGAGCCTTCGGGTGTACATGAACAATACGACAGGGAGGGCCCTTCTCACCACCAGCCAAGCTCGGTCTTCGTGCTTGTTTGAAAGTTCTGGTGATGCGGCATTCTGCCAGATGGCTCTGACAGTCTGCACAGGGAATCATCCAACGTCCTCCACAGTCTCCTTTTCCCTGAGGGTCTCGAGGACATTACGTGCTGACCACTGCTTCATTGCTTTGTGGTCAAAGGTGTTTTTCTTCAAAACAATTTCCACGAAGGACAGGTGTTGCGGCACGATCCAACTGCTTGGAGCGTTCCGCGGCAATGAGGCCAGGCCCATCCTTCGCAACAACGGGGACAGGTAGAACCTCAGTATGTAGTGACACGGTGTTTGCATACCGGGGTCTACGCACAGCTTGATGCAGTTGCACACAAAGGTGGCCATCAGGATGAGGGCGGCGTTGGTACGTTCCTCCTTCCTTTATCTAGAGGCTTGTACATTATGTTTCTTCGGACCCGGTCCATCTTGGAACTCCAAATGAATTTGAGATGGCCCGTGTGACTGCTGCGGTTTGGTCCGAGTGATGGGCCAGACCTGCGCCACGTACAGTAACACCGAGAGTACCTCACACCTGATGACCAGTGTTTTGCCCGCAATGGAGAGGGAGCGTTGCTCCCGCCAGCCCAGTTTGAGTTTTGCTTTCGCAATGCCTTCCTCCCAGTTTTTGGTGCACGCCCCAGCCGCTCCGAACCATATCCCCAGCACTTTCAGGTAATCTGACCTGACCGTGAAGGGGACAAAGGATCGGGTGGCAGTCAACCAGAATAAGGAGTGGTCAGAGAAGAACACCGGCTTAACGTCGAAAGCAAGGGACACAAAGAAGAAGTCTATCCTGGAGCGGACAGACCCGTCTGGCCGTGACCATGTGTATCCACGCTGGGCTCCGTCTTCAGGGTTGCTGAAGACGTTGAGCAGCTTGGCGTCTTTTACCGTTTCCATCAGGAGTCTGGACGTAGTGTCTAGTTTGCTGTCGGCTCTGCCGGATCGTCTAGCCGCATCGTTGATGCAATTGAAGTCACCGTCCAGAATGACCTGCTTGGAGGTTGCCAACGGCAGTGGAAGTTGCTAAAGGACTGCCAGCCGCTCAGTCTTTCCTGCCCAGGCACACACGTTAATATGTCTGAGATTGGTGTTTTTGTATTTGACGTTTGCTTACGAGGAGGCGTCTGCCAGATGACTGACTGTCTGCTCAGGGAACAATCCAACATCCTCTGCAGCCTTCATTTCCACGGCAACTAAGCCAGAGCCATCCTTCCTAACACCGCGGAGAGGTAGAACCTCAGTATGTAGTAATACTTGGTGATTGCATACCGGGTGTCCACGCACAGCTTGATGCAGCTGCACAAAGGTGGCCATCAAGATGAGGGAGAAGTCTCACCCTCCTTTATCCCGAGATTGGTACGTGGTGTCTCTTTGGACACGTTCCATCTTGGCTCTCCAGATGAATTTGAAGATGGCTCGAGTGACTGCTTCGGCATTGGGTCGGGTAATGGGCCAGACGTGCGCTACATACAGCAACACCAAGAGTACCTAACACCTGATGACTAGGGTTTTGCGCGCAATGGAGTGGGAGCGTTGCTCCCTTCAGCCCAGTTTCTGTCTGGTCTTGGCGATGTGCTCCTCCCAGTTTTTGGCGCACGCCCCAGCCTCTCCGAACAATATCCCCAGCACTTTCAGGTAATAACCCTGGACTGAAGTATCCTTTCTTCGCAGTTTTCCACATTATGCTGGTGCAGTCGCTGAATTAGTGCAGGTGCGGGGCTAGTCTTGCTGTCGTGGAAGTCCACAAAACCTGCCTGCCGGATTTGTGTTTGACGCTCAGGGGGCTGACAACTGCAGCCGCATATACACATTTCACTCTTCACACACGCCATCCAAGTCAACAAGATGGCAGTGAGGAGAGTGGTACTCCATTCCACAGATGCCCAGCTCCGAAAGGAGGCTGCCGACCGCTATTGTTCGCCGTGCCTGAGCGCAGGTGGCAGAGGCCACGAGCAACACAATTCGGATCGGAATGCATAGTCGTAAAAATCTGCACGACCTCTTCAGCGCGGGCTGGGTGAGTAAGCACCACTCTGCCCGTAACTCTAACCAAGTCCCACACATTCGTAACCCGGTAGCCCCCCTATTCGGAGGACATCAGAACCACCACCCTGCACCACATGCCGGCACCCATACCAGTCGCTACTGCCAGGTGCCCTGGCAACTGAGGTCACCACCTTCCCACCCCCTGGACTATCTAACACTGCCATTTTCTGTTTCACCATCCCCCTCTTCCAGGGAAAGGCCGCCCATAACCACCAGGAGCGGCAGACGGGTTTGGTTTCTGGAATGGACGGTCCCATCGATTGTGGAGATGCAGTCATAGAGCCAGGTACTAAATGAGGGGTTGTCGACGAGCACCCAGCACCTGCAGGAGCAGGTGGAACAGTCCAACCACGTGGAGGAGCAGGATGTGGTGCCGACCATGCGTGCCAAGGGTTTTGGCTATGGATCAGCATGTCCAAGGCCTGGCGCATTATGTGCCGGTGCTGGCCGAGGCTCAGGACACGGTTGCCACTTCACAGGCAGCCATGTTCCAGAGCCATGTGGAGTCGAAATTGCGTGAGATATCAGTTCAGTCCAAAGAGGGTCCTTTAGGAGTCTGGTGACAGCGGGGAAGAAGCGGTTTTTGATTCTATTACTCCGTGTTCTAAGAATTTGCATCTCCTGCCCGATGAAAGAGGTTGGAAGAGAGAATAACCCGGTGGGAGGGTTCTTTGATTTTGCTGCCCGCTTTCCAGGGGTGTCCCCATAGTCCATTGACGGTAGGCGGTTTTGTGTGGGGAGTGGGCGGTATTATCGACTGTGATACATATTCAGTATTATTTTGAAATGATGGATGTGCACACAGTGCTTCAGTGCAAGGGACCCGGGTTCGATTCCTGGCTTGGGTCACTTTCTGGGTCGAGTTTGCACGTTCTCTCCGTGTCTGCGTGAGTTTCCTCCAGCTGCTCCCGTTTTCTCCCACAGTCCAAAGGTATGCAGGTTAGGTGGATTGGCCATGCTAAAACAAGTGTTCCTTAGTGTCCACAATATGCAGATTAAGTGGGGTTTGTAAAGTAGGGTGAGGGATTGAGCCTCGGTTGGATGATCTTGCAGCGGATTGATCCAGAATCGATTTGCCGAATGGCATCCTCTTTACTGCAGGGTTACAATTGATACCTACGAGAAAGAAATTGCCGAATAAACTCATCATTGCTAAAGGGATGCTGCAGATACATACTTGTAAGAGATTTCTCCAATGGCCTCCTCTTTACTGTTGGGCTGCTACGGCTACTTACAAGAGATTTGCAGTCCTCGGGGCTAATTCTAAATTCCACAATATCCCAAGAAAATCAGTAGCCTGATACTTCAGAGGTCCACTGAGTTTATCATGAACTGGCGAGCAGAATAAAACCGCATTTAAAACCCACTTGAGAGAGTTGACATAAAAATGTTAATTGTTCATCGGGTGCTTGAATAATGGTGCCCACTACATAGGCTGGTACCATTAAAGTCACAGAGTAAAGCACAGACGGTAGCTCACAACCAGAACTGCAGAACTGCAATGATTATAATCACTTATCAGGAAAACCAATGGTGGCAAAGATCACATCATCTATTTGATCAATAATTCCAAATATATCACGCATGTCTGTGTGAATTGATCCGTCTCCTCCTGCCTCCGACAATCTTGGGCATTCCCCTTTAATTGTCAAAACGCTGAATATGTATCATGAGGAAAGGCCACAGGGACATTGAGGTTGCAGCATTATTGAAATTGTTATTATTAATTTCAACATTTCAACAGGTATGACAGAGACTTCAATCCGTGCTGTGACAATACGGTAGGCAGCACGGTAGCATTGTGGATAGCACAATCGCTTCACAGCTCCAGGGTCCCAGGTTCGATTCCGGCTTGGGTCACTGTCTGTGCGGAGTCTGCACATCTTCCCCGTGTGTGCGTGGGTTTCCTCCGGATGCTCCGGTTTCCTCCCACAGTCCAAATATGTGCGGGTTAGTTGGATTAGGCCATGATAAATTGCACTTAGTGTCCAAAATTGCCCTTAGTGTTGGATGGGGTTACTGCGTTATGGGGATAGGGTGGAGGTGTTGACCTTGGGTAGGGGGTAGGGTGCTCTTTCCAAAGCCGGTGCAGATTCGATGGGCCGAATGGCCTCCTTCTGCACTGTAAATTCTATGTATCTATGTAAAACACATATTTATTGAATTGAGTGAATGCCTGCTTCAATGACTGAATAACCCTGATCGTATCAGTTAACTAATAAAATGCAACTTATTCTCCCAGAAATTAGATTTTTCTTTCAAACTCCCATAGTCCCTTTTCCAGAACTCATCTTGTTTCAATGAAACTTCCTTCACTGGACTCTGAATATTCGGCAATTACAAGTTTTAGCGTCCCCCTCTCATTGCTCTTCTATTATATTCTCGGATCTGTGTCTCTGACTGTGAAAATCGAGTCATTCTATTAATGTCGCGTATTTGTTACTATTTATTTCAGATGATAATAATCTTCATGACCTTAAGTAGACTTATTTTACCACTGCAATGAAGTTACTGTGAAAATCCGCCAGTTGCCATATTCTGGCGCCTGTTGGGGGACACTAAGGGATAATTCAGAATTACTAATTCATCGAAGGAGCTCGTCTTTTGGGACTTGTGGGAGGAAACCGGAGCACCCGAAGGAAACAAGCGCAGTCACGGGGAGAAAGTGCAGACTCGGCAGACAGTGACCCAAGCCAAAAATCGAACATGGGACATTGCTAACATCTGCTCTCTGGTGCGATGTCAACTGCGACAAAACATGAAACTGATTCAACACCATAAAGGTGTTAATTGAAAATGATATTGGTCTTGCTAACTGGACATGTATTTTGGTCTGGATAATTGAATTGGTAATTGGTTGCTCCTTTAAATCAGTGACATTTGATTTTTGATTTTCTCCTAATACTTGTTGTGGTACGTTTGATGCATTTTCTTTTGCCGTTGTTATTTCTTTTTGCACTGTGGTGAATTCAGTGATATTTGGAGCATCCATTTTTGAAATAATTGTGATGATTAGTTTCAGTTATTTCAGTATATAATTGGGATTAATTTCAATTGCCGTTTCGTCTCACCTTAAGTGAGCTTTGCTGTGTCCAGTTTAGAGCAATGTTTCCTGAGACAGACTTGGCCAGTGTTCGTTATTTCTTACTTTCCTCTCTGTCCACGCCAATCAGAACCTTGGCCACATCTATCAGGTCGCCTCTCAGCCTCCGTCGTTCGAGTGAGAACAGACCGAGCTTATTGAACCTCTCCTGATTGCAAATGCCCTCCATACATGGCAACATCCTGGTAAATCTCTTCTGTGCCATCTCCAAAGCATCCACGTCTTTCTGGTGGAGTGGCAACTAAAATTGACCAAATATTCCAAATGAGTCCGAAAGCAGGTCCTGTGCAGCTGCAACATGACGTGTCCATTTTTATCGTCAATGGCCCCACCGATGAAGTCCAGCATTCCCTATGCCATCTTGACCACCTTATCCACTTGCGTTCCCATTTTCAGTGATCAGTGGACATGCACGCCCAGATCTCTCTGCCTGTCAGAACTCGCAAGAGCTCTACTATTTATTGTGTAATTGCTACATGCATTGGGCCTTCAAAACTGCATTACCTCACACTTGTTTGGTTAAACGCCATCTGCCATTGCTCCGCCCAAGTTCGTATCCTGCTGTACGCTCTGACAATCCTCTTTACTACCCACAAATCCTCCAAATTTCTGTGTCGTCTGCAAACTTCTATGTCCAAGTCAGTTCTGTATCCACGTTGCCAGCTCTCCTCTGATCCCATGTGACTTCACCTTTTGTACCAGCCTACCATGAGTTGATGTATCTTCTGACTTTCCCTCATCTGCGGCTTTGTCACTTCCACGTGAAACCCAATCAAATTAGTGAGGCACGACCTCACCTTCACAAAACCATTCTGTCCACCACTAATAAGGCCATTTATTTCTAAATGTGAATAAATTCTGTCTCTCAGAATCTATACTGATAATTTCACTGCCACTGACGAAAGGCTCGCCGGCGTATAATTTCCTGGATTATCCCTGCTGCCTTTCATAAATAAATTAAACAAAATTGGCTACTCTCCAATTCTCTGGAACTTCACCTGTAGCCAATGAGGATACAAAGATTACTGCCAAGGCACCAGAAATTTCCTTCTCGGCCTCCCTCAGTTTTCTGGATAGATCCCATCAGGCCCTGGGAACTGATCTACTTTAATGCTTTTTAAGATGACCAACACGTCACGTCACTTTATTAATATCAACATGACTCAGAATATCTACATCCTCTACCCTATGCTCCTCATCCACCAAGTCCTTTGCTTTGGTGAATACTGAGGCAATACTATCTCATTTACTATCTTACCCATTTCCACTGATTTCATATATAGATTCCTTCTAATATCCTTGAATGGATCAACCCTTACTCTTGCTACCCATTTGCTCGTTACATGTGCACAAAGTTCCCTTAATCCTGGGGCAGCACGGTAGCATATGGCTTAGCACAGTTGATTCACAGCTCCAGCGTCCCAGGTTCGATTCCCGGCTTGGGTCACTGTCTCTGCGAAGTCTGCACGTTCTCCCCGTGTCTGCGTGGGTTTCCTCCGGGTTCTCCGGTTTCCTGCCACAGTCGAATGATGTACAGTTTAGGTAGATTCGCGATGCTCAATTGCCCTTAGTATCCGAAAAAGGTTAGATGGGGTTACAGTGATGGTGTGGGGATAGGGTGGTGGTGTGGGTTTAGGTGGAGTGCTCTTTCCTAGGACGGTTGCATACCTAATGGGCCGAATGGCCTTCTGCACTGTAAATTCTCTGATTCTATGATATTTGACAACGACATTTCATGTCCCCATTTAGCCTTCCTAACCTTAAGTTCCTTCCTACTTCCTTTATATTATTTGTATTCTTCAAGGGCTTCAACTGTCCTAACCCGTTTCGACCTGACGCATGCTACCATGTTCATTTTGACAAAGTTCATAATATCCATCGTTATCCACGGTCCCCTGTACTTGCTACTCTTAACTTTCATCCTCACGGGTACATACCGGTCTTGGATGCTAATCAACTGACATTTGAAAGCCTCCCGTGTTCCAGATGTTGATTCACCCTCAAACTGCCCTTCATCCCCCTGCCACATTAGTAAACTCACCCCAACAGCGCTCGGAAACAACGCCCCTGGGTCATTGATGCCAGTCCTCCGCATGTGCCGACTGTCCGATTTGTAATGCCCCCCACTCTCCCTGAACCGATTCCCATATCCCCAAAATCTGAATCACCCGCCCCTCTTGCACCATCTCTCAAGCCACACATGTATCATGTCCAATCTGTCTGACCAGCACGTGCACAGATAGCAGTCCTGAGATTAGTACTATTGAGGGCCTCATTTTTCGTTTATCACCTAGGGCCCTGAACTCAGCATATAGGACCTCATCGCGTTATTTTCGTACCTATATCATTGGTGCCTATATGCACCACGGCAGCTGTCTATTCACCCTACATCTTTAGATTGTCCTGCAGCCTCTCTGAGACAACCAGGACCCTTGCACCCCAGAGAAAACATATCTTCCTGGAGTCTCGTTTGCGTCCGCAGAAACGCCTGTCTACTCTCCTCACAATCGAATCCCCGATCACTAAAGCTCTACCACATTTTTGCATGCCCTCTTGCGCAGCAGAGATAGCCACAGTACCATGAACGTTGCCATTGCTGCCTTCCCCTGGTGAGCCATCTCCTTCAACGGTATCCAGAACGGTAGACCTGTTTTGAAGTGAGATGGCGGGAGAGGACCCCTGCACTCCATTCCTTCTCTTCCTCTGGCTGGTGGTGACCCATTTCCTATCTCCCGCATTACTCTTTATCTGCGGTGTGACCAACTCGCTAAACATGCTATCCATTAAATCCTCAGCATCGAGAATCTTCAATGTGAATCCACCGCAGCTCCAGAGCCGTCAAGCGGTCTCACAAGAGGTGCAGCTGGATGCGCGTCATGCACATGAAGGAACTAGGGACAGTTCCTCAACAGCCACATCGCACACGACAACCACGACACGGGTCTGGGATCTCCTGCCATTTCTAAACCCTTAAGTTAAATTACAACAACAACAATGCCAACAGAAACATGAAAGGGAAAAACTACTTACCTGTCAAGAACCAGTCACTTACCTGCTGGTCCAGGAGACTGAGTCTGGCTTGCTACCCTCTACTATCTGTGAGAAGAAGACAAAAACACAAAAACAAAACACTTACCTTACAAAATGTAGCTCAGAATCTACTCCGGTGAGCCCAGGAATGAAAGTGTTAATGACGCGAAACACCTGATTTACAGAGAACCACTGACGTTCTCAGACTGCACTCCGGATTTCTCCTGTTCAGCTTCGCTCCCAATATGAAGGGTTTGTTACGTGCAGCAGGGCAAGGCCACTCGCTGGAAGTTTGAGTGCAACAAATCAAGGGTTGAAAGGCCACCCATCCTCGTATTCCCACGGTATGCTCGGAAGCAAATGTATCTCATTTGATACAACTGTGCTAATGAAATGATTCACTCTGGCAATATTGCAATGGATCATCACCCCTCTTTTCAGTGACTTCAGGGTATTAGCCACAAACCTGAAACTTGTGAAACTTTCAAATTACTTAACCTTGTTACGACTTTCAGCATTCAAAGAGTCCAGGTGACATGTTAACCAGTCAATCTACACACAGTTGATGTGCAGCCACTGTTCAATACAGCACAATTAAAGGATTCTGCAACCAACACTTTCATTTTCGGATAAAACTGCTCGTTAATGGGACAATGCCTTCTTTCTGGTCATTATCTTTTTCCTCTTCCGACTTTCCATGTCACGTTTAGCTTCAAACACTTTTATAACGTGTTGCATAGTTGAAAGCAAAATGAAATTGTGATTCACACCGAAAACATCGACTGACCACTCCCTGGGCATTTCAGGTGGTCATTTTCCTATTAATATTCTCCATTTCCTTCCTACTGTTCTTGGTTCTAAATGCGTTCCAGTCCTCATAATTCCCAATACCTTCCATATTCTAGGAACCTGTTTGTAACGGTACGATCTCTCCTTCCTGTGAATAGTGTATCTTCTACAGTCTGCTCTATTGCTGGCTGACCCATTTGTGTCATAAGAACCGTAGAATTGATTGGTTACCCAGAAACGTTTAAGGTCTGTATCGAATGAGGAATCATAATCTTAAACTTAACTCCTGTCACAACCTGGAGCCTACCATACCGGTCACTTCAACACGGTCCAGTGCAGCTTCTGAGCCAAGCATATTTATTGTTCCTTGAACGCACTCCATATCGAACTCTATCACCACGCCATGTGCCACGTGCAACCGCTTTACATGTCAGTGCCTATTATTGTATACTTTACATCACTTTGATATGCAATTGAAATGTCTCTGAATCCACTCCGAACAGGGAGGTCTTGCTTCACTAATTTGATCGGGGTTTTGATAGAAAGGCAGTAGCTGTTTTATACATGGTCTTCTGTGAAGCCTATTCCAAGGTACCGCCTGTCAGACTGGTACAAGTAGTGAAATCACATGTGAGCAGAGGGGAGCTTGCAAGTTGGATATGACAGCGGGTAGCAGTAGAAGGGTGCTTTTCTGTATGGAAGGCGTTCCACCGGGGTCAGTTCTGGGATATTTGTTGTTCTTATTGTATACAAAAGCACTTTGGAAGGTCCAATGCAGGTGGGAATTACTCAGTAAATGGTAGAACTCGTGCGATTATTGACAGGCAGACAGATCTGGGAATGCATTTCCGCCGATCACTGAAAGTGGCAGCATATGGAAAAGGTGGTCAAGAAGGCATCCGGCATTCTATCCTTCATTGGTCTGGGCATTGAATATAAAATTGTCAAGTCATGTTTCAGCTGTACAGGACCTTAGCTGGGCCTCATTTGTGTACAGCTCTGGTGGCCACACTACCAGAAGGATATGGATGCTTTGGGGAGGGTACAGAAAAAGTTTACGAGGATATTACCTGGCATGGAGGGCATTAGACACGAGGGAGTTTAGATAAACCCGGACTGTTCTTACTGGAGCAGGAGAGGTTGAGAGGCGACCTGACAGAGGTCGACAAGGGCGGGGAGTGGAGGATCGATCCTGAGTGCGGCGAAATGTATGTAGGGTCAATTAAACTGAATTAAATGAAAGACAAAATAAACCTCTCTGTGCAAAAAGTAAATTACACGAGTAAGAAAAATGTGATGTACTTGTACAATTATGTATAAATATGTGAAATGCAATGCCAACAAAAAGATTTAAATAAAATTGACCTGCACGAGATCTGCGTGTCCACAGGGTTGAACACATCCAGATATATGCCAGCGCAATATTCCACTGTCCCATTCCAACTTGGTGCCGCAGAGGACACATTCACCTATATTGCAGCCGAACATGTCTGTGTTTTATTTCACAACCACTGGCCACACCCACTGACACAAGCTGTTTGTCAGAAGCCAATCTGTCTATGCCATTCCTGCTCCATTGTTCCGAAATCCCACCTCAGAATCGCCTGCAGGTTTATGTATTTCATATAATCCCGACAGTGCAGAAGGGGGGCCATTTGGCCCATCGAGTCTGCACCAGTTTTTGTAATGAGCACCCTCTTTAAGACCTGATTCCCGTTCCCGCAATGAAAAATAACCTTTTGGACACTAAGCGGTAAATAAACATGGCTAATCCACCGAACTTTGGACTGTGAGAGGAAACCATAGCAACCAGAGGAAACGGTGCCTGAAAATGTGCAAGCACCACACGGGTAGTCACCCGAGACTGGAATTGAACCCGGGTACCTGGCGCTCTGAGGCAGGCATACAAATGACAATGACACCGTACTGCAGCCATCTGGCCTCTGCATTGCACAGATTCACAGTGTTGGACAATCTCTGGGGTCTCTGACAATCACTTCCTTGTTTTACAATGAAATATACATTTTTTTTCCAATTCAGAGTTCTCAATTCTTTTTTCCAATTTAATGTGGCCAATCCACCCACCCGGCAGCTCTTTGTATGGTGGGAGTGAGACCCACGCAGACACGGGGAGAAGGAGAAAACTGCACAGGGAGAGTGACCCAGGGCTGTGATCGAACCTGGGTCCTCGGCGCCGAGGCGATGTGGAAAGGAAACTTACAAAGGAAAATAGGAGAGCAAAAATGGGTCACGAAAGGCAAGGCAAAATGAAGTAAAATCCTAAATTGTTTTACCAGTACAATACGGGTAAAAGGTTAACTAGGGAATGAGTCGGACCCATTGAAGACCCCAGTGGTAATTGTGTGTGGAGCCGGAGGATGTAGTTGGGTACAAAGGGAATTCTTTATGTTAGTGTTCACTGTGAGAGGAACGATATTGTTCTCGGGACGAGGGAGAAGGGTTGTAACACAATTAAAGCTATTAACGTAGATAGAGGAGTTTCCGGCTGCTCTGGCAGGCTTTAAAGTAGACGAATCTCCTGGGTCAAATGAAATGTATCCCGGGCTGCTGAGTGAGGCAAGGGAGGAAATACCAAGGGCGCTGGCGATAAGTTTGAATTACTCTCAGGCCACTAGAGCGGTATCGATCGAATGGAGGGTAACCAATGTGTGACCATTATTCACAAAAGAAGGAAGGGCTAAACCAGGAAACTACAAACCAGTCAGTCCAACCTCAGTGGTGGGGAAACTATTGGAGGAAATTCTGAGGGACACAGTTAACCTGCATTGCGATAGGCAGAGGTTAATCAAGAACAGTCAGCATGGTTCTCTTAAGGGAAGGTGATAACTGACCAACCTGATTGCATTTTTCAAAGCGCTCACCAGGTGTGTCGATGAGGGCAATGCATTTGACACATTCTACGAGGAGTTCAGCAAAATGTTTGATAAGGTCTCACATGGGATGGAGAAAGTAGGAGCTCATGGGATCAGAGCGACTTTGGCAAATTGGATCCAGAATTTGCTGAGTGGCAGGAAGCAGACAGTGATGGTCGACGGGTGTTTTTTCTGAAGGAAGCGTGTGACACTGGGGTCCCGCAGGGATCTGTGTTGGGGTCCTTGTTGTTTGTGGTTTATATACATGGTTTGAATATGAATGTAGTAGTGTTCTGGAATTCACATTATAGGATGGATGTCATATAAATGGAAAGGCACAGAGGAGATTGACCAGGGTGTTGCCTGGGCTACAGATTGATAGTTCTAATGGGAGATTGAATAGATTTGGATTGTTATCCTTGGAGTAGAGGAGACCGAGGGGGGGGGGGGATATTAATGCGATGTATAAAATGATGAGTGGAATAGATGGAGCAGACAGGCAGAAACCTTTCCCCTTGTTGGAGGGTTCAATAGCCAGAAGTCAGAGCTTTAGGTAAGGGGCAGAAGGTTTAGAGGGCATGTGAGGAAGATCTTCTTCTAACTCCAGGGTACGTTTATTCAATTCATTTATTTGAGGACAAAGTGGAAATTTAACGCCGATCAGTGGAATAAAGAGACAACTAACGTGAATGTGGACTGTGGAGCAGGCTTCAGTGTATCCATCCACTGAAGAAAATCCCTTGTCCAAAGATTCCTGGTCACATTGCAGTCTTCAAAATTCTAATTCCAGTGGAAAGGAGAGAGAGTGAGAGAGAGTGAGAGAGAGAGAGAGATAGTTAGAGAGAGATATATCAATTGTTGTCAGGCACTGCTTTATAACTGGCATTTCTGGCTCTTGCGTGTGTCTCATTTTCAGCTCTGAAACGTATACAGCAAAATCTCATCCTGTATTGTTCTTCCCCGTTCGGAATCTCCCTCTATCTCTCTAAAACGCCCATCCCCAAGTTGCTGTGAGGACAATCAGTCAGTGTGTGCCTTGGGTCAAAGACAGAACAGGGCAGCCTGACCGAACACTGGGTGACATTTTGTATTTGTAACAAACTGAATATTGATCTATGGAAGTGTTGAGCAGTCTGAGATGATTGGCAGAAGGTTTGAATCAAGGAATTCATGAGGGCATTGGATGAATAGAGAGAATGTGCAGTGACCCCTTGTTCTCCCCCCGCCCACAGCCAGAGCAAGGAAAACCCACGCATCAAGCCTGTCCAGCACTGTCAGAATTTTATACTTTTCGATTCGATCCCCTTCCATTCTTCTTATCTGAGGTTGTTTAGTGGAGGGCTAAATCGCTGGCTTTGAAAGCAGACCAAGGCAGGCCAGCAGCAATGTTTAATTCCGTAACAGCCTTCCCGAACAGGCGCCGGAATGTGGCGACTAGGGGCTTTTCACAGTAACTTCATTTGAAGCCTTCTTGTGACAATAAGCGATTTTCATTTCAATTCAATTCTAGTGAAAGCTGGCCCAGTCCCCAATCTCTCTTCGGCGCCAACCCCCCTTCTAAGAATCATTATGGTGAGCCTTGAATGCATTCTTGTAGTATTTAACTCGGATCATTTGTTTTTCTCTCCACAGATGCTGCCGGACCTGTATTATCACATTTAAGTTTCAGTGTCTGAGGAGTTGTGTATGGTGCAATTGTGCAATTATCAGCGATCAATTGATGGAGGGAAGGCCACTGATGAAGCGGTTGTGGATGGTTGTGCGACAGAGGCGACATGAGCAATTGTTTTTAATGCAGGTTTTAATGCAGTTGGGCAGCACGGTAGCATGGTGGTTAGCATAAATGCTTCACAGCTCCAGGGTCCCAGGTTCGGTTCCCGGCTGGGTCACTGTCTGTGCGGAGTCTGCACGTCCTCCCCGTGTGTGCGTGGGTTTCCTCTGGGTGCTCCGGTTTCCTCCCACAGTCCAAAGATGTGCGGGTTAGGTGGATTGGCCATGATAAATTGCACGTAGTGTCCTAAAAAGTAAGGTTAAGGGGGGGGGGGGCTGTTGGGTTACGGGTATAGGGTGGATACGTGGGTTTGAGTAGGGTGATCATTGCTCGGCACAACATCGAGGGCCGAAGGGCCTGTTCTGTGCTGTACTGTTCTATGTTCTAGTGACTATTTTCCATAATTAACTGACATTGAAGTGGAAGTAAATTCTATCATGGACATCAAGAGCAAAATTTATGGAATCGCAAAGAATTCCAACAGGACACACAAGTCCTGGAAAATATGATTAGAATGGTTAGGTGTTTGTTTTTTTACCAGCAAAAACGCAATGTGCAAAATGGCCTTTTCTGTGCTGCATGATTCTATGACTCCAATTACAGAAGGAAGTGCTTTGGCCCATTGAGTCTACACAAACCCTCTGAAAGAGCACTGCACTGAGTTCCACTCCTCCTCCCACACCGCCCTATCCCCATAACCCTAACTTAACATGCACAACCATGGACTCTTTACCATGGCACAATTTATCATGGCCAATCCACCGAACCTGAACGGACGTCTGATGGTCGTGGGGTACCTGTTCCTCGACTGTCAGAGGTAGTGAGATTAAGGACAAAGGTGCCGTATGATGTCAACCTGATGTCTCTCTGCCTCAGAATGAATCCACACCGTGTAAGAGTGCGTGCCATCAGAACCAAACCCACGTTCGAGTTGGTTAAACATAACTCTAAAGTTGGACAGGATGGGCCTTGCACGTCGGATGTGATTTGTGTTTGGAATCTCTGTTATACTGTGCGTCATCGGGCAATGTAAAATCTCAGGATAAACGTCTACTTTGTGAGGAGCAGTTTTCACCGTGGAGTTTCAGTGTGGAGCTGGTCAATGGCCATCGTTGGGATTGAGCTGAAGCACAGTCAATGTGACCTTGTTTTGTCAATAAAGATGTTGCCATTGGCCAGTCTCTGCCTCAGGGAATTGTTGTCCATCTTCTGCTCCATCCAATCACATCCAATCTGGGCAATGGGCTGTCGGAGTCGAAACTGCGCCTGCGCCACAACCGCATCCTGCGGATGGCGGCCATCTTGAGTGGCTTGCTGTGACGGCCGGCGGCCATTTTGAGTTGCCAAGAGAGACTGCCGGCGGCAAACTTGAGTTACCAGGGGTGACCGCCGGCGGCCATCCTGAGATGCCAGGGGAGACGGGTTTCAGTGAGGTGACGAGCCGCGGACTGCCCTCTGGGGGAATGCACATGCGCACAGGCATCTGTTTGAGTATTTAATTTGTATCTGATTATTATGATTATTCGCATCCTCTCGAGTCAGACTTTCACTTACCACTCGGTGTTGAAGCTTCGATTTCCTTTTGTTATGTTTTTGGCAATTTGATTTATTTTCAGAACCTGGACCCCACGCTGGGAGAAGCAGCGGCGCATGCGCAGCTCCGCAGCCGTCACTGGGATATTAAATGTCCGGTTGTTGATTTGACTTAAATTCCACTCCTGAAGAAGGGTCCGGTTCAGAATTTAAGGCAATTCCCCGCTTTGCCTATAGCCGCTTCTTCCTCATTTCTCTGAAATAACCGGTGGGTGGAGGGGAGGGTTTCGCGGCGACGTCACGGCATCATGGCGGGTGACCCGCCCAGCACTGAGACCCGGATGTTCCGCCAACGAGCAGCGGCCGGCCCGGGCTGCGGACAAGAGGTGACCCTGGGAGGAGGGGCAGCAGCAGGGGCTGCTGGGAGAGTGCTCCCTCTGGCTGCCGGGAGGGGAACAGCCGCCGCCGTCTCTCCTGCCGCTGAACAACGCCTGCAGCAGCTGTGCGCCGCCAGCAGGCGGCAGCCTTGAAGCTGTTGAATCAGCCACACTGCCAGAGGTTTGAGACAGAGAGGGTTTTGAGTCTTTAATTCATTGTCAGACACAGAGGAAAGGTCCAGACGCCGTTTTACTGGCACATTCTGAACCCCACAACTTTAAACCGCACATTTATCTCAGAGCCTCATTGATCTGGGTTTTCTCTGAGTTTTTCACGGAGCAGCTCAGCTAGTTTAAGGTTGTCACCTTTCATTCCTGTTTGTTTTCGAGGTAGACTTCGTGACAACAAAACATCCAAAACGCTGAGAACGAACGCTGCCTGCCACTAACCTCCAGTTGATGTCCCGGACGACTGGAGAATAGAGAATGTTGTACCTTTGTTTCAGAAGGGTAGCAATGATAATCCAGGGAACTATAGTTCGGTGAGCCTTTCTTCAGTGGTAGGGAAATTACTGGAGAGAATTCTTAGATGCAGGATCTACTCCCATTTGGAAGAAAGTGGGCGGAGTATTAAGAGGCAGCATGTTTTTGTGAAGGGGCGTTTGTGTCTCCCTAAATTGATAGAGATTTACGATAAGGTCACAAAGATGACTGATGCAGGAGGGCAGTGGATGTTATCTATATGGACTTCAGCAAGGCCTCTGACAAGGTCCCTCATGGCAAACTAGTAGAAAATGTGTTGTCACACGGGATCAGAGGTGAGCTGGCAAATTGGATACAGAACTGGCTAGGGCACAGAAGACAGAGAGTAGCAATGGAAGGGTGCTTTTCTGAATGGCGAGCTGTGACTAGTTTTGTTCCTCAGGGATCAGTGTTGGGACCTCTGCTGCTCGCAGCATATATAAATGATTTGGACGAAAATGTAATTGGTCTGATTAGTAAGTTTGCTGACGACACAAAGTTTGGTGGACTTCCGGATAGCGATGAGGAATGTCAAAGGATACAACAGGACTTGGATCGTTTGGGTACTTGTGCGGAGAGATGGCAGATGGAGTTTAATCCGGATAAATGTGAGGTAATGCATTTTGGAAGGTCTAATATAGGTAGGGAATATGCAGCGAATGGGAGACCCCTCATGGGCATTGATAGTCAGAGAGGTCTTGGTGCACAGGCCCACTGGTCACTGAAAGGGGCAGCATAGGTGGAGAAGGATGTGGAGGATTTGGAGAGGGTGCACAAGAGATTTACTTGGCTGGTTTAGCTCAAAAGGCTAAATCGCTGGCTTTTAAAGCAGACCAAGCAGGCCAGTAGCACGGTTCGCTTCCCGTACCAGCCTCCCCGGATAGGCGCCGGAATGTGGCGACTAGGGGCTTCTCACAGTAACTTCATTGAAGCCTACTCGTGACAATAAGCGATTTTCATTTCATTTTCATTTTCATGTTGCCTGGTATGGAGGCCTTTAGCTATGAAGAACGGTTGAATAAACTCGGTTTGTTCTCACTGAAATGACGGAGGTTGACGGTTGACCTGCTAGAGTTCTGTAAAATTATGAGGGGCACAGGGAGAGTTCATAGTCAGAGAATTGTTCCCAGGGTATAGGGTCCTATTACTAGAGGGCATAGGTTTAAGATGGAGGGGCAAGGTTTAGATGAGATGTACGAGGCAAGTTTTTTTTCCACAGAGGGTAGTGGGTGCCTGTAACTCGCTGCCGGAGGAGGTGGTGGAAGCAGGGAAGATTGTGACGTTCATGGGCCGTCTTGACAAATGCATGAAATGGATGGGAATAGAGGGATACGGAGCAGAGAAGTGTAGAATATTTTAGTTTAAAGGGGCAGCATGGTCGGCGCAGGCTTGGAGGGCCGAAGGGCCTGTTCCTGTGCAGCAGTTTTCTTTATTCTTTTTTCTAAAGAGTTGTGATTACAGTTCCCTTCTTTCTCAGTGAACCGAAGTTCTGTCACTAACCAGTTGCGGTCACTATTGTGTCCTTTCTCTGTGAACAGAGAATAAGTAACTAACCTGTTGTGGTCCCAATTGTTGTGTCCTTCCTCTGTGAATAGTGTGTCTGTCACTAAGCTGTGGTAGTCACTATAGTTGTGTCATTTCTCTGTGAACAGGGTGTCTGCCACTAACCAGTTGTGGTCACTACAGCAGTGTCCTTTCTCTGTGAACAGGTTGTCTGTCTCTAACTAGTTGTGGTCACTACAGTTGTGTCCTTTCTCTGTAGCAAGGGTGTCTGCCACGAACCAGTTGTGGTCACGACAGTTGTGTCCTTTCTCTGTGAACAGTGTGTCTGTCTCTAACCAGTTGTGATCAATTGAGTTGTGCCATTGCTCTGTGAACAGGGTGTCTGCCACTAAACCGTTGTGGTCAGTACCGTTGTATCCATTCCTTGTGAACAGAAATTCTGTCACTAACCAGATGTGATCATAACACTTGTGTCCTTTCTCTGTGAACAGTGTGTCTGTCGCTAAATTGTAGTGGTCACTACAGATGTGCCCTTTCTATGTGAGCAGGGTGTCTGTCTCGAAACAGTTGCAGTAACTACCGTTGTGTCCTTTCTCTGTGAGCAAGGTGTCTATTACTAACATGTTGTGGTCACTACAGTTGTGTCCTTTCTCTGTCAACAGGGTGTGTGTCAGTAACCAGTTGTGGTCACAGTTGTGTGCTTTCTCTGTGAACAGAGATTCTGTCATTCAACAGTTGTGGAACTACAGAGCACCGCTTGCAGCAGCTGTGAGCCGCCAGCAGGTGGCAGCCTTGAACCAGTTGAATCAGCCAAACTGACAGAGGTTTGAGACAGAGAGGGTTTGAGTCTTTAATTCATTGACAGAAACAGAGGAAAGGGGCAGCCACCTTTTCACTGGCACATTCTACAGCCCACACCTTTTAAACAAACATTCATCTTAGTTTCTCATTGAGTTTCCCACGGGCGAAACTTTGTGACTATAAAACTTCCCCGACACTTGCGTCCTTTCTCTGTGAGCAGAGATTATGCCAGTAACCAGTTACGGAACTACAGTTATGACCTTCATCTGTGAACAAAGAGTCAGCCGCCGCCATCTCTCCGGCCGCAGAGCAGCGCTTGCAGCAGCTGTGAGCCGCCAGCAGGCGGCAGCCTTGAAGCAGTTGAATCAGCCAAACTGACAGAGGTTTGAGACAGAGAGGGTTTCAGTCTTTAATTTATTGACAGACACAGAGGAAATGTGCAGCCGCCTTTTCACTGGCACATTTTACAGCCCACACTTTTTAAACATTCATCTTAGATTCTCATTGAGTTTCCCACGGGCGAAACTTTGTGACAATGAAACATCCCCGACACTTATGTCCTTTCTCTGTGAAAGAACATAAGTCTGTAACCAGTTGTGATCTCTACACCTTTACACTCCTGACTTATGCCTTGTGGACATACTTTGGGGTGTCAGGAAGTGAGTTACTCTCCGTAGGATTCCCAGTATCTGACCTGCTCTGACAGTCAGTGCTTATATGGCTGGGTCTAGTTCAGTTTCTTGTCAATGGTAACCCCTCAGGATGCTGATTTTGCATGATTCACCTATCAATGTGAGACAGACATTTGGTTGGTGCTGATGTCGGTATGCCCGTGAATTATTGCGTTTCGAGCTGTCAGAATTTCGGGTCGAAGTAACTTGGTTGAGGTGCACACTGCTGCAACACGTTGATGGATGAGGGGTGAATAAATCGATGGAACATTCGTCACGCGACCTGCTTTACCCTGGATTGCCAAGCTTTCTGAGTGTTGTGGAAGTTGGAAAGGATCAGGAAGGCGCTGTGCAAGTTTGGTGGGTAATAAGGTTTCAGGCTTTGGAGGATGTATCATGAAACATATGAAGTAAGTGATGGTTTCGGGATTGATGGCTCGATGTTCGCTGTTGTGCTGTTCGGTCAATTGGACATTCTGAATTCGCACTCAGTCTATCCGAACAGGCGACAGAGTGTGTCGATTAGGGGATTTTCGCAGTAACTTCATTGCAGTGTTAATGTCAGACTATTTGTGACAATAAAGATTATTATTACTGTGGGCATCTGAAGACAGGAAGTGTAATCACACACTTCCTCTTTGGTATCCACCAGCTGAAGTCTTTCCCGAAACAACAAATCTGCACCCTTCCCCCAGCTTTACTGAGCATGGGGCAGTTGTGAACTTCAGAGAGCAAAATGCAACAAATTCACAGACAGGAAGAATTGCGAGAGCGATGTGGGAACTTTACTAATTTCTGTACTTCACTCTCTCAGCAAGTTCTATCTGACTCATTGCGATTTTCCACCATTTTGTGTTTATTTATAATTATGGTGGTTTCTGCTGGCAAATACTGTTTTAATGCTCATTCCAATCGAGGAATAATCAAATTTACTGGGGGGTACAGCCGGGGATCTCTTGAGTGAGACAACACTGATGGAAACTAACTATAGTAATTGTGAAATTAAAGTGAGAAAAACAAGTAAAATTCTGATTAAAGCCTTCAGATCTCCAGGTGCCTCCAATGGTCCAGATTGTCAGAGGCAGTGCTGGAATGATGGTGTGGGATTTAGCCGCTGGGAGAATGCAGTGATCGCTGATCCTCGAATATATGACGTTCTGGGGCGAAACAACTGGAGATAAACCAGCGAAATAATGCATGTATCACTCCTAATCATTATGTAGTAGTGTGAGAATGGGGGATGTTGCAAAATGGTCTTCAAATACACCTGACATGAATAAGCATCAGTTCTTTAATTATAATACCGGTTCTGTTCGACAATGAAGTGCGATTTAACAGAGCTTCAATATGAGCAGTGCAATACTGGATAAACATTATATTCTGATTCTCATTCTTAAAGAGACAGAATGCAAATTATTTCACACAAAATAAGGAGAGAAATGTGATTCTAATAAACACAGCAGGAAGTAATTTCTCATTAATTCAAATACAATATTGATATCGGGCAGCAAAGCATAATCGAAGCGATGACATTTTGGAAAACATAATGTGGTGATGCCGGCGTTGGAGTGGGGTGAGCACAGTGAAACGTCTTACAACACCAGGTAAAAGTCCAACATATTTGTTTCAAACACTAGCTTTCGGAGCACTGCTCCTTCCTCAGATGAAAATGAGGATTTCACCTGAGGAAGGAGCAGTGCTCCGAAACCTAGTGTTTGAAACAAACATGTTGGCTTTAACCTGGTGTTGTGAGACGCTTTACTATTTTTTGGAAAAGTTATGGAGTCTTTCATCAGATTCAACGCAGTCACACATCTGCGGACGGCACCTCTGGGATGTGGAGTTGACAATTATCTAAGAGGGGTGAGAAGAAACATGTTGAGTTGGGCTTGCAACCAATTCAATCATCATCTAAAGAGATCACACCTATTACTTTTTACTTTTGCGGATCATTTCCAATGGAACGGACATTTAAAAATTCTATCTGAAACATTCTGCATCTTCTTCTCATAATGTCCCTCTCAATGAACCAGTCGGAGTACTCCCAGACTTCAAAAATCATATGGGACAGGTCATTCCTCTGCAGCGCACCACATGCACAGGAAAAATGAATCAAGCATCGCCGTTTAACAGTGCAATGCACATGTGCAAACTTTTGACGTCAATGGGCAGTGCCCAATAATGAGAGAACCCCAGGCCCGTGTCACCGATAACATTGGTATTGTAAGCAGGAATGGAAGGAACCTGTAACGCGGGTTAATGAGGGTCTGACTGTTGTACAGTGTGGGGATAAACATACTTCAGATTAACATTGGGCTGAAAATAGTTGCTTTTTGAAAAATCCTTGCATTCGCGACATGAACTAATAGTAAATCCCACTTTATTGCTTGATTGATTGGAATAGCTTCAATCCAGAGAGAGTCAATTCCGCACAAGAGGGTGGGTGACAGAGGCAATAGCCAGATGTATTAATCTACTCGGAACGCAGTCGGAGCAGGAGACTGCAAGGGGGACGTGGAATAGTATAGAGATGTCCTCAAAACATCAACGACAATTCAAACATGCACGATGACCAAATGAAGGACCTAGAATTAGACAGCCCAGGGATGTAGAAGGGTCACCCCCAATTTCATGAAGCACAGCAGGAGCCTTTAAGGAAACGCGCAAAGCCGAGCTTGAGTCGTGAAAAGTGCATGATCCTCCTGTTAAACTGCCTGTTTACACTGCCCATCAAGCGCCGCTTGCCACAGGTGCAGTAAAATCTAGAGGTCGTCCATTGGGCTCATCATTCATCCCAGAGCCTATCTCAGAAAAGTTGGAGAAAATCATCGACGGGACCGAGCAATTGTCAGTCAAGCAGGAGAATCAAAGGTTTATCTCACGCAGAGTGTGGAGATCACCGCCAAACTTTCCCAATGCGAAGAGGTCATCAGACCCAGGATCGTGCAGCAAGTGTCCACCCTGAGAGTCAATGGTTTCAGTCTCAACAACGTCATCTTCGGCAGAAATAGGTGCTGAGAGGCACAGGTGTTTGCAATTGAAGTTAATTACGTCCAAAGGACAGTTAGAATGATATCCTTCAATCTTTCTCGACCAAGTAATTCTGGGGCAGGAAAGTGGATCGTTCACGGTGTCCCGTCATTGAATTTGAGCTCAGAGAATTATTGGGCCAGCTTGTGCGGCACTATTTTCAATTTTAGTCTAAATTCATACTGTTCACAGTGAATGAACATCCCACCAACCTGGAAACATGTCTCAGCCTCCAGAGGCTTGTGGAGAATCACAAGGAACCGTTTATTTTTAATTAATTTCTATAATTGGGAGACATGTTAAGACATTGTTTCAGACTCAAGCATTTTAGATGTATCTGTAACTGAAATCATTGTGCAAGACCTGAGATCCTTGAATCTCTCATTTAATGGTCCATATGTTTTGCTATTTCAGATACTATTCAGATGTTACAGAGTGAAGATCTGAAACAGGATGGTGGAAAGTAAATGTCTACCTACCTTGAATATTTGAACATTCAACTTCAGGATATGCGGATCCAGGATCAGTGTCACCCAAACTGTGACTGGTGTAATATTCAACCTGATTGAGAGAGTCAATGGTTGCAGAATCTGCTAAACACAAAATGATTGATTAATGGATCAGTTGCTTGTGGTGGGGTCATCTAAAGTCATCATGAAACAGAATACTTCAGAGAAGAGGTATCAATAACTTCACCAAATCTGTGACAATGTCCTGGAATTGATACATGACGCCACTTTGGAAGAATATTCAGCTATGGGAGATCAGGCGAAGAAATTGCACAAACTTTTTAGAACAACTATATAGAGGAATATAGAGAGACATAGAAATACGGAACGTAGTAGCAAGAGTGGGTCCTTCGGCCCTTCTAATTCGTTCTGGAAATCATCATATGTGTTTTGGCCTCAGCTACTTTATGTAGTAGCAAATTACACTATATAATAACAGAGCGAAGGAAGTAATCCTGCATGCATTGTATTGGTTTACGATAGATGCCACAAACTCGACTCAATCTGACCTCAAGCGTAAATGAGCATAAATGACTCAAACTTTCCTCATATGTCAGACCCACCATTATAATGATCCATCTGGTAAATATCTGTTGCCTCCCTTTGTAGCAAAATCAAATCCCCCCTCAGATCAGGTGACCCAAACTGCATAATATTCCTGGTGTGATCTCACGAAGGCACTTTATAATTGCAGCATGACATCCTGTTCTGCTACTTGAATTCTCTCGATTTTATGGCCAGCAAACTAGTTGCCTTCTGTTCCACCTGCTGTACCTGCAGGATTACCTTCAGCGACTGGTGTGAGAAGACACTCGGGTCTCGTTGCACAAACCCCCCCCCCCCCACCTCCATTTATAACCAATCAGGTAATATTCTGCCTTCTAATTTTTCCTGCCAACCTCACATTTATCCACATAACACTGCATCTTCCCAGCATTTTCCCACTCAGCTCGGCAAAATCACACTAAAACATCTTTGTATCCTCGTTATAGCTCACCCTCTCACCCAGCTTGTGTCATCTGCAGTGTTGGGCATATTGCATTCTCGTATCCTCCTCTAAATGATCAATGTATGTTGTGAACAGCTTGCGTCCCAGATCTGAAACCTGTGATACCTCATTGGACATGCCTTTCATCCTGAAACAAAATGTTTATTCCTATACTTTTGCTTCTTGTCTGCCAATCATGATTACATGCATCTTAATACCCTCCCAATAATCACTTGTGCTTCAATGTCACTTGCTAATAATCGTATGAGGGACATTGTAGTAAGTCTTATGAAAGTCCAGGTGAACCAGGCCCACTGTCCCACCTTATCAATTGTACTAATTGTATGCTCAAATAATTCCAGTCGATTTTAGAAGCATGTTTCCCGTTTCGTACATCAATGATGACTCTGTACGATATTATCACTGTTTTACAAGTGGTCTGCTATAAGTCTTTCATAATGGCTCTAGAATTGTCCCCACTGCTGATGTCAGCTGTATTGATCTATCATTTCTCGTTTTCACACTCTCCCTCTATTTCTGGATAGTGGGATTACATGAGCTATCCCCCAATAATTAATTACAAAGTACAAACAATCATAATAGATGACGAACAATGCAACAACTATATCTACCGCCACGTTGTTAAGTAGCCTGGCATGTATATTATCAAGTCCAGATTTATAGGCCTTCACTGTCATCAGTTTCCCTCTCCACTGCATTACTATTACTGAGTTTCTTCAGTTGATACCTTTCATTCAATCCTGTGTTCCAGAAAATGCCTGGTCTATTATTTACGTCCATCAGGTGGACAATAAATGTCACCTCTGTCATCTAACAGTTCCATGCGTTCGGATAATTAATGTGTCAGATATCGGAGTGGATTAAATAATATAAGACATAATCCGTGAGGTCTGCATCAGCCGTTGGGTTTTTCATGCAGAATCGCTTCCCCTGCCACAATAATTCTCTCTGTTTCAATTTCACAGACGGTAAATACATCAGTCGTGGATTTAGATCGTGGAACCAGCGGGCAATGGTTCAGGGAAGAGCCAGAATGCGCCAAATGAGATGATGTTGCCTCCTTTCTGTTAAGCCATTCTGGATAAACATCACCCCTCAATACTGTTCACAATCTTCTACATTGTGTTCAGCCATCGCCTGAACTGTTCTTGCACTTTAATAATATCCTGTTCAGAGCCATACAATCTACTCCAATTCCATCAAACCAATGTTCGATTGACTTTGATGTTAACTCTTCTATTTTCCAGTTATACCTGGTTAAAAATAAACTTTTATAAAAGCAACATACTGCGGATGCTGAAAATCAAAATATATCAAAGTCAGCAGGTCCGGCAGGAAGAGTCACATGGTCTCAAAGTGTTTGATTTCTTTGTCTCTCCCAGAATCCTGCCACACCTGCTGACTTTGTCCGGAATTTCTGTTTTCCCGCTGTTTGAAATGAACATTTGTGTTTTGTTTGATTTTAGTTGACCATTTTTACTTTACATCGGATTATTTTTCTACCTTTGTGTTTGTTCCTAATCCCTTTTCGTAACTATGCCATTTAAATTATTCTCACAAAGTTTTCATCTATGTTCGTTACTTATGTGAAATTTTAATTTCCAATCGTATATCTATTATAGCATGTCAGAACATCTCCGCCTACCACAACTTGCGACCATCGTTCAAATGTAATTTTCACGCCAAACAAAGTGGTTCCAACAAATTACAAACAACATTCATTTTAGCGCCGATTCGGGGTTGGATTATGAGGAGAGGTTGAGTAGACTGGGACTGTACTCGTTGGAATTTAGAAGGATGAGGGGGGGATCTTATAGAAACATTTAAAATTATGAAGGGAATAGATAGGATAGATGCGGGCAGGTTGTTTCCACTGGCGGGTGACAGCAGAACTAGGGGACATAGCCTCAAAATAAGGGGAAGTAGATTTAGAACTGAGTTTAGGAGGAACTTCTTCACCCAAAGGGTTGTGAATCTATGGAATTCCTTGCCCAGTGAAGCAGTTGAGGCTCCTTCATTACATGTTTTTAAGGTAAAGATAGATAGTTTTTTGAAGAATAAAGGGATTAAGGGTTATGGTGTTCGGGCCGGAAAGTGGAGCTGAGTCCACAAAAGATCAGCCATGATCTAATTGAATGGCGGAGCAGGCTCGAGGGGCCAGATGGCCTACTCCTGCTCCTAGTTCTTATGTTCTTATGTTCTTATGCAGAACACATTCCTAACCTTCTTCCGTCTATCTGGATGCATTTGCCCCACAATTTACTCTTTCGATCCCTACCAACTGGGACCAATTCTTCTGCTTGTCACGTGACTCCATACTCATGAAATAACCATTTGTATATTGTGCTTTTCATGATCAGAAGGTTTAAACTCTTTGCAGATAAAGATGTACAATGAAAATCAGTCGCTGTTACCGCATGGGAACCCAGGAGTCAATTTGTGAATTGCGATATACCACGGACATCACAGCATTATAATAAAGCACTTGTAACCTGATTGTGTGAATTTGCGACAGGGATCATTATTGGTCAGGACAAAACGGCCAGCCCTCAAGCCTTCTACAGCACGGTAAATTGATAGTTTATACCCATAACAGAGGACATGCTGCCACTTGCTTCAATAGCTCCAATGAAAGGTCACCTGGCAATTAGCACAGCTCCCGCTCAGCACAGTATCGGAGTGTCAGACTTTATTTATCTGTCCAACTTCTGGGGTGAAACCTGAACGTAAAAACGTTTAACTCAGAGGCAAGATTGCACATACTGAGCCAGAGTTGACAGTTGTGCACCGGTCTCATCCATTAGTGTTTTAGGTGGTAACTTCTAACCTAATATTAGATAGCAAGATTTACAGTGTAAACCATATCTGCTCCATAGCCTTTAAAACAATTCGGTGTTGTTGATTATGTGAGAGGTCCCTTTGAAACTTGCGCTGACCGTTCTAATATTGTTGTATTTGTAATGATTTTATTACCTCCTTTAGTCGGAATTTCCCTCTCGATAATGTTCAGCTGATTGATGTATATTTTCCCACATATTCTTCTTCATCCTTTATTAGTGATGTCCTTAATATGTTTCCGCTAGGAGCCTAACATTACACCTTCAGTAATGATTTGTAAATAACTGCAATTGTGCCTCTGCTATCTTTTCCATTCTTGTTAACATGCATCGACGCAAAGTACTCGGACCATTAGAATCATCCTGTGAATGATTTATTTTAATATGTTTCTTTATTTTATTTGTGATTGCACCACCGACGTCATGTGTACAGGTTTTATCCCTGCTGCATACTGAAGCAAGCGAAGTGAATAATATTTCTACATTTGACCATGGCTGAGATTCACTGTGCCTGACCACAAAACGTGACGGTAATTTTCAATTGCCCATCTTATTTCTGTTTCTATAGACTGTTGTGCTAATTTGGTTAAAGCTCCATGATTATCTAATTTAATTTTCTTCGCTTGTCACCTTAACTAATTCTGCTATCGCTCTCTTTGACTTTGTAATCTCCCTAGTCCTGTTCCATCACCCCGCCGAGTACAACCCCCACCCCCCAGCTCTGCTTATTCTTATTATTATCGCTGCCATTATATTTAATGGTTTGCGTTTCTGCTTTGGTTGTTCCTGTTATTCGGTGAAATTATATTTTCAATTGGCTTTCGGCGAAAATGGTTCTAAAACGTTCCGATTTAGAAATAAAACAATGTTGTAGCCCAACTGTTCTCCAAAATGTTATTATCTATCCCTGTAATGAGGTGATGTGCAGACTGCCAACAGTCATGTCAGTTTATTGTGTTCTATATTCCAGCAGTCGCGTTTCCGATACTTATTTGAAGCAGATGAAATGGAGGCGGGGTGAGTCCAGTGGGGAAATGGAAACAGCTACTCTGTTTTACACGGACGGCAAAATGCATTGCTGAACAATTCACAGCTAATCAAAACCATTCGTCATCTGAAGATGCCTCAGTGCATGTGACAGATCTCCTTTCTACACGAGAATGATGAGGATAATGTTGTTGTTGTGCATTCAGTGTCCTGACGATTAACTTGTTAAACTGGAAGGGACATTTGCCCCATGTAACTTGGATATGAAATGAGGAGTATTTGGCCCTTCGAGCCTGCTCCGCCATTTATCACTATTCTGGCTGATCATCCGAAGGAGATCTGTCGAATAGCCGAATCCTGCTTTCTCCCCATAGCCTTAAATGAAACTCCCCCAAGTGCTATATCTTGCCACCTCTTGAATTTATTTAATGTTTTATCAACTACTTCACGTGGTAATGAATTCCACAGGCTCACCACTCTTTAGGTGAAGAAATATGTCCTCATCTCTGTCCGAAATGTTTTACCCTGAATCCTCAGACTGTGAACCCTGCTTCTGGACACACCCATTATTGGTAACATCTATCCTGTCTAGAACTGTAGGATTTTATAAGTCTCTATGAGATACCTCCTCATTCTTCTGAACACCAGCGACAATCCTAACATAGTCAATATCTCCGCATATGAAGTCCTGCTATCCCTGGGATCAGTCTGGTAAACCTTCGCTGCGCTACCTCGAGAGCAAGAAAATCCTTCCTCAGAAAGGGTGACAAAACTGCGCACAATATTCTCAGTCTGGCCTTACCAAGGCCCTGCATAATTGTAGCAACACATCTCTGCTTCTGTAGTCTAAACGTCTCACAATGACGGCCAACATACCATGTGACAATATTCACGTAAGCAGTTACCGTGAAAATCCTTCCGTGGCCACATTCCAGTGGCCTGTTCAGGTAAGCTGGTACTGGATTTGAACGCGCGCTGCAGCATTCCAAACCAACTGTTTAGCCCACTGAGCTAAACCAGCCCTTTACCTCCTTTACCACCTGCTGCATCTGCATGCTTACCTTCAGCGACTGGTGCGCAAGAACACCCAGGTCCCGCTGTACACTCCCCTCTCCCAATTTACAATCATTCAGGTAGTAATCTCGTTTCCTTATTTCGCTTCCAAAGTGAATGACATCACACTTATCTAAATTATACTGAGTCTGCCAGTGATTTGCCCACTCGCCCAACCTGTGCAGATCATGCTGCAGGATCCCGGCATCCTCGTCATAGTTCACCCTCCCACCCAACTTGGTAGCATCTGCAAACTTTGAGATGTTACATTTATATATTCCAGATGTATATTGTATATATATATACATAAATATATTATATATATAAATATTAACCAGACTTATTTAAAGCTGGACAGATGGAGGCACATGTGGGCAGGGTGCAGCCCTGTGGGAAACTGGAAACTGTTCCTCTGCTCGTTATTTTTACACAGGCGGCTAAAAACATTCATGAACATTTCAGGACAGTGGGCATTTAATCAAAATCATTCGCCATCTAAAGATGCATGAGTGCATGCGACAGATCTCCTTCTTACGCGAGAATGGTGAGATTAATATTGTTGTGCATCCTGTGCACTGACGATTAAACTTGTTCAACCAGAAGCTACATTTGCCCCTTTAACTTGGATTTCAAATGAATACAGAATGCAAACCTGAAGCAGTGAAAACCTTGTCAGGTGGAATATTATCTATTTCTGCATAAATTGGTTGGTAGAAACCAGGTGGTGAGTCCCAGCCGCTAGTGAGAGCACCTGTTGGAGGGAGATCGTGATTATTAGCAGATTGACACATTCATAGTTAAGCATTTAATTCTGGATTCACTTTCATTGCAAATGTCACTATTTGCCGAGACTGGGTTGGAGAAGGGGACCGAGAGCATGACGTTGGGACTCTGGCTGATTGGCCCAGTGATATTTCCACTGACTTAATTTCAAGGATCAGATTTCCAGGCCACTATTGTTCTGTGCATCAGATATGAATCAAAATAACTTGGTGCGAGTTAAGATACATGTAGCAGTTTTTTTTCTCAGCCCCAAACCTAGTGGTTTACAAGACAAAGGTTCATCAGATTCCATAGCCAAATTTATGCATGGAAATTGTCGCCAGTCTGTCGCCAGAGTGCCACGAATCTATAACAAGCATGGCGGATCAGACCTTTCTCCCACGTTAACCGTGTGACATTGTTGTTTTGGAAAGAATTTTCAAGGTGTTTTGATATTCCCTGGTATATGAAGTCTTTGGACCTGAGGCAGAGCTTGAGACTCAGATGTGAGTAGAGATCAACTGATATCAGAGTGTTTGTTGTGCTGGGATGCAGAACTAGCATTACCAATTGTGGGAATTCACACGGAAAAGGTTCCATCACTTCTTTAAAATGGCGGATGATTAAGTTCAGAGAAATTGACATTGGACATAGACACAGACTGTGCAGGTTCACAACGAACACTGAATGGGAAAAAATGTATAAGGTACTAAAGAAAATGCTGAGCTCAGAGTTCAATGTGTTGATGGGAACATAAATTGTAGTCCCAGTGTACAGGATGTTGAGAGTAGTGAGGTCAGGGACAGGGTTAAAAGTTCGAAAGAGAGCACCGGCAAGCAGGACGCTGGTTTGACGTGTGTCTATTTCAACGCCAGGAGCATCCGGAATAAGGTGGGTGAGCTTGCAGCATGGGTTGGTACATGGGATCTCGATGATGTGGCGATTTCGGAGACATGGGTAGAGCAGGGACAGGAATGGTTGTTGCAGGTTACAGGATTTAGATGTTTCTGTAAGAACAGAGAAGATGGTAAAAGAGGATGGGGTGTGGCATTGTTAATCAAGGAAAGTATTACGGCGGTAGAAAGGACGCTTGAGGACTCGTCTACTGAGGTAGTATGGGCCGAGGTTAGGAACAGGAGAGGAGAGGTCACCCTCTTGGGAGTTGTCTATAGACCTCCGAATAGTTCCAGAGATGTAGAGGAAAAGATTGCAAAGATGATTCTCGACAGGAGCGAGAGTAACAGGGTAGTTGTTATGGGGGACTTTAACTTTCCAAATATTGACTGGAAATACTGTAGTTCGAGTACTATAGATGGGTCAGTTTTTGTACAGTGTGTGCAGGAGGGTTTTCTGACACAGTACGTAGACAGGCCAACAAGGCGCGAGGCCACATTGGATTTGGTACTGTGTAATGAACCCGGCCAGGTGTTAGATTTAGATGTAGGTGAGCACTTTGGTGATCACAACTCGGTTATGTTTACTTTAGCAATGGGCAGGGAGAGGTATATACCGCAAGGCAAGAATTATAGCTGGGGGAAAGGCAATTATGATGGTATTCGGTAAGCTTTAGGATGTATGGGATGGAGAAGGAAACTGCAGGGGATGGGTACAATCGAAATGTGGAGCTTTTTCAAGGAACAACTACTGCGTGTCCTTGATAAGTATGTACCTGTCAGGCAGGGAGGAAGCTGTCGAGCAAGGGAACTGTGGTTTACTAAGGAAGTTGAAGCACTTGTCAAGAGGAAGATTAAGGCTTATGTAAGGTTGAGACATGAAGGCTCAGTTAGGGCACTTGAGAGTTACAAGTTAGCCAGGAAGGACCTAAAGGGAGAGTTAAGAAGAGCGAGGAGAGGACACGAAGAGTCGTTGGCGGATAGGATCAAGGAAAACCCTAAGGCTTTCTATAGGTATATCAGGAACAAAAGAATGACTAGAGTAAGATTAGGGCCAATCAAGGTTAGTAGTGGAAAGTTGTGTGTGGAATCAGAGGAGATAGGGGAAGCGTTAAATGGATATTTTTCGTCAGTGTTTACACTGGAGAAAGACAATGTTGTTGAGGAGAACACTCAGGTTCAGTCGACCAGGCTAGATGGAATTGAGGTTCAAAAGGAGGAGGTGTTAGCAATTTTGGAAAATGTCAAAATAGATAAGTCCCCTGGGCCAGATGGGATTTATCCTAGGATTCTCTGGGAAGCCAGGGAGGAGATTGCAGAGCCTTTGTCCTTGATATTTATGTCGTGTTTGTCGACAGGAATAGTGCTGGAAGACTGGAGGATAGCAAATGTTGTCCCCTTGTTCAAGAAGGGTAGTAGAGACAACCCTGGTAATTATAGACCTGTGAGCCTTACTTCGGTTGTGGGTATAATGTTGCAAAAGGTTATAAGAGAAAGGGTTTATAATCATCTTGAAACGAACAAGTTGATTAGCGATACTCAACACGGATTTTTGAAGGGTAGGTCATGCCTCACAAACCTTATTGAGTGTTTTGAGAAGGTGACCAAACAGGTGGATCAGGGTAAAGCTGTTGATGTGGTGTATATGGATTTCAGTAAGGCGTTTGATAAGGTTCCCCACGGTAGGCTATTGCAGAAAATAAGGAAGTATGGGATTGAAGGTGATTTAGCGGTTTGGATCAGTAATTGGCTATCTGAAAGAAGACAGAGGTTGGTGGTTGATGGCAAATGTTCATCCTTGAGTTCAGTTACTAGTGGTGTACCGCTAGGATCTGTTTTGGGGCCACTGCTGTTTGTCATTTTTATAAATGACCTGGAAGAGGGTGTAGAAGGATGGTTTAGTAAAGTTGCAGATGACACGAAGGTCGGTGGAGTTGTGGATAGTGCTGAAGGATGTTATAGGATACAGAGGGACATAGATAAGCTGCAGAGCTGGGCTGAGAGGTAGCAGATTGAGTTTAATGCAGAAAAGTGTGAGGTGGTTCACTTTGGAAGGAGTAACAGGAATGCAGAGTACTGGGCTAATGGCAAGATTCTTGGTAGTGTAGATGAACAGCGAGATCTCGGCATCCAGTTACATAAATCCCTGAAAGTTGCCACCCAAGGGCAGCACGGTGGCCTAGTGGTTAGCACAACCGTCTCACGGCGCTGAGGTCCCAGGTTCGATCCCGGCTCTGGGTCACTGTCTGTGTGGAGTTTGCACATTCTCCCGTGTCTGGGTGGGTAACGCCCCCACAACCCAAAAATGTGCAGAGTAGGTGGATTGGCCACGTTAAATTGCCCCTTAATTGGAAAAAATAATTGGGTACTCTAAATTTAAAAAAAAAAAAAGTTGCTACCCAAGTTAATAGGGCTGTTAAGAAGCATATGGTGTGCTAGCCTTTATCAGCAGGGGGAATGAGTTTCGGAGCCACAAGGTCATGCTGCAGCTGTGCATAACTGGTGCGGCCGCACCTGGAGTACTGCGTGCAGTTCTGGTCACCACATTATAGGAAGGATGTGGAAGCTTTGGAAAGGGTTCAGAGGAGATTTACTAGGATGTTGCCTGGTATGGAGGGAAGGTCTTACGAGGAAAGGCTCAGGGACTTGAGGTTGTTATCGTTAGAGAGGAGAAGGCTGAGAGGTGACTTAATAGAGACATATAAGATAGTCAGAGGGTTAGATAGGGTGGACAGTGAGAGTCTTTTTCCTCGGATGGTGATGACCAACACGAGGGGACATAGCTTTAAATTGAGGGTTGATAGATATAGGACAGATGTCAGAGGCAGTTTCTTTACTCAGAGAGTAGTAGGGGTGTGGAACGCCCTGCCTGCAACAGTAGTAGACTCTCCAACTTTAAGGGCATTTAAGTGGTCACTGGATAGACATATGGATGAAAATGGAATAGTGTAGGTCAGATAGGCTTCAGAGGGTTTCACAGGTCGGCGCAACATCTAGGGCCGAAGGGCCCGTACTGCGCTGTAGTGTTCTATGTTCTATGTTCAATTGTTGCAAAAATGATACTAATTTCGAGTCTCCTGTGCCGCTGGATGCAAATTCCCTATTTTAAATGTAATATTCTGAATCTATTCAAAGATGTACAGGTTAATCGGATTGATCATTATACATTGTGGTTAGATCGGATCATGGGAATAGGGTGCCCTGTGGTTAGATGGGATCATGGGAATAGGGTGGTTGATCACCCTGCGTAGGGTGCTCTTTCGGAGGGTTGGTGCAGATTCGATGGGCCTACTGGTCTCCCTCTGCACTGTACAGATTCTATGATTCTATGATGTTACTCTTTCTCGAACACATTGAGCGAAATGACTGACCAATAGCCAGTTAATTTATGTCTTGCACCAACTGGGTACATTCTGGGGAAAGAGGCATTAAACAGAAGATAAACCAAAACTCATAATCTGTGAGAGGTGCACAATCCGATACGAGCCGTACCTTTTATTGACATCTTCCTCTGCATTACTGTCACCAGGGCAAATAACTCACAGATCAACAGGACTCCGAGTGATATACAGATAACAAGAGGAATGGAAGTGCTTTCATCTTCAGGAGCTGTATTAGAGATTCAAGAAAGTTTTCACAGATAAAGCTTTCACCGTGTAATTGTCAATGTTTACATGATTATAAGTTTGAGAATTCCTCACAACAAGGCAATGCCAATAGTCAAATCATTCCGCGAATATCCAGGCGAATATAAAAATAGCAATAGTGTTCAATCATATCTATCAATCTGATGTACCTTCAGGTGTGGATGGAGAAGAAGTTGGAGAGAAAGACGGATCTGTGGAAAATATTGGAAAAAAATAAACAATTATTTGGATTTGGATTTTATGTTCGTATATTAGCTGTTATTCTTAAGTTATGAACATGCTTCATATTCAGCACCAAGAGCCAAACCCGACTGCCGAGTTCAAGCTCCCACCATTCTATGCAATGCTTACCGGAACAAACCACACTGGCATCTTCCTTGTGGTCACAGTCAGCTTGAGGCCACAACGATAAAGGACAATCAGAGAGAAATGATTCATTTCCGGTGCACTTCACCTCATCCAGCCAAGTAGTACCGTTACCCTGGCCAAAAGCGGCCCCTCCTAGGGCCAACACAGGGGGACCACATCTCAATTGCCTGCACACAACACTGGCATCGTTCATATCCCAGGAATCATCACATACCGTGCCCCAGGTGTTATTACACAATATCTCCACTCTCCCGGAGCATTTGGTGTCACCTCCAGCCAACCGCAATGATTGTCCTGAATTTGACAAAAAAAAAGCAATTACTACACTTGATGTGGGACAAGCGCAGAACACAATCAGGTATCTGTTGGAAAAGATGAAGGAGAACCTGATTCTCCACCGCACTCCTTTAGACTGTCGTCTGGTCCCTTCATTGGGCTTCCTCCTGTTGATCAGACAGACATGCTGAATGCAGATGACATTAATATTTGAAATTAATCTGCAAAAGAAAAGTCAATTGTGTTACCTGAACAAACAATACCCGCATCTTCCAGGTGATAACAGTTGTGTCGACCCCACGGATCTGCCTGACATTGCCAGAGGGTCGTCTCATGTGACAGACACTCGATCTCATCGAGCCAAATATGTCCGGTACCGATTCCAAATGATTTCCCGACATAGTCAATGGAAAGGGTCTTGCCGCAGTCTAACTGTTTACAGATCACATCTGCATCATGCTTATCCAGCTTTTCAGAGCACACTGTGCCCCAGGCCCCATTGTAGAACACTTCCACTCTCCCCTCACAGCGATGCTTTCCATTAAGCAGACGTAGCTCTTTGTGCTCTGTCAATGAAACAACAAACACCCAGTTGGTTCAATTGACCAATTGTGTATCCGCAATGCACTGCAATATATACGTTGCGCCAGTTGAGTTAACATTTCCATTGATATTATTTCAGAAAATGAATAGAAACGAGTAGCTGGAATCAAACGATACAATCCATAATAAGTAACTGTGAATTCCAAACCAGGCGTTTACGTGATGTACCGCATTGAATGACTTGGAAACGTTGCAGTAATGGCAGGTGGGCCAATGCGTTACGTTAAATTAGCCTGGATTGTAAACAGAGCTTTGACAACTTAACTCATTGTTAACTCAGGTCAGAAAATGAGAAACCAGCGAGTCAGTAGGAACGTTGCTACAAAATTAGCTGTAAATTATTCCGTTAGTTAAATAGCACAAGTTCGAATGGGATGTTCACATGGATTGGTGCTAGTGTTACTGTTCCTGAAGATATATATCAACTAGTTGTACTTTGGGCTCGGAAGTAAAAGTTCCAAATTTATAGGAGGCAGCAAATGGGGCAAACAGTTAATTCTGAAGAGGACTGCACAATCTATAACAGACACGATGGGCCAAGAGGTCTTTTCTGTGCTGTGGATCGCTATGACCCTGTTACGATCATCTGTTGTCTGAATACATTTCACAGTGAGTTCAGGAGAATCTGTTTTTCATCTTATTGCCAAAGAGTTGGATGAAAATCAAACTCAGAACACAGAAGACACTTGGGGCCGACGGCACCGATGCTTGAAAACTGAAAATATAAAAGGAAATGAGAGGAGAGATAATCGGAAGGGCACAGAGTTCCGGTAGGCAGAACCAGCGACTAAATTATATTTGTGTGCAGCATAAACGCGACACATGACATTAGTCCGACTAACCTCCGTCAGTGCTGCTCCGAGATAATTCGGGGACATGTCTTAAGTCTGAAACATCGCTTATAGCAGAAGGAAATAAGACTTTTACCTGAGCACATGATCTCCACATCTTCTTTATGGTTACAGTCGTGGTTTCCCCACAATGCATGGGGGCATTGCCAGATAGACGATTCGTTCCCGGAGCAATCCACCTCATCGAACCAAATGGTGCCTGTGCCTGGTCCAGTCGGGACAGGAAGTGGAAGCTGCAATGCATTTCCACATCCCAGCTGTTTGCAAACCACGCCAGCGTCTGTGGAGTCCCAGGAATCGTCACAAACTGAGCCCCAGGTCCCAGTGTAATAAATCTCCAATCGGCCAGCACATCGGCTTGCCCCGTCAGACAGCCTTAACTGTTTGTGTTCTGATATAAAATAATACAGTGGAATATCATACTTCTAACACAAATTCATATCACTGTTTAATTCAAACTACTGTGTAATAACCAGCTGAATTAAAATCTCTCTTCCAAACTGCTGTTCACAGCTAAATAAATATTTGTTGTTCAACACTTTTGTAGTCTGACCTAAATATGCAATATGGTGGCTGGAAACTATCCCTGTGAAGGCAATGTGAAATTGTTCTTCAATATGATTTAGGAAATGTACGTTCCGAAAGACTGAACAGACCGATACAAATCATTTAGAAATTGATAAAGCGTGCAGTGGTTAGCACTGCTGCCTCAGCACGCCGAGGTCCCAGGACTGATTCCGGCCCTGGGTCACTGTCCCTATGGAGATTTCGCATTCTCCCCGTGTTTGCGTGGATCTCACCCCCACAACCCAAACATGAATAGCGTATGGTGAATTTGTCCTGCTAAATTGCCCGTCAATTGGAAAATTAAATATTGGGTACTCTAAATTTATTTTATAAAATCTGCACCGTTGTTTTTGGGATTGACCCATTCTCTGCTGGATGGAATGTCTTACCCGCAAATGTCTATTTATGCAAATCCCTATGCAAACATTTTATGTTATGTTTTTCACTGCATGAGAGGATTGTTATCACTAAGGAGGGAGTGATGGGCAAGCTAATGGGGCTAAAGGTAAACAAGTCTCCTGGCCCTGATGGAATGCACCCCAGAGTGCTAAAAGAGATGGCTAGGGAAATTGCAGATGCACTAGTGATAAATTACCGAAATTCACTAGACTCTGGGGTGGACCCGGTGGATTGGAAATTAGCAAACGTGACGCCACTGTTTAAAAAAGGAGGTAGGCAGAAAGCAGGAAATTATAGGCCAGTGAGTTTAACTTCGGTAATAGGGAAGATGCTGGAATCTATCATCAAGGAAGAAATTGCGAGGCATCTGGATAGAAATTGTCCCATTGGGCAGACGCAGCATGGGTTCGTAAAAGGCAGGTCATGCCTAACTAATTTAGTGGAATTTTTTGAGGACATTACCAGCGCAGTAGATAACGGGGAGCCGATGGATGTGGTATATCTGGATTTCCAGAAAGCCTTTGACAAGGTGCCACACAAAAGGTTGCTGTATAAGATAAAGATGCATGGCATTAAGGGTAAAGTAGTAGCATGGATTGAGGATTGGTTAATTAATAGAAAGCAAGGAGTTGGGATAAATGGGTGTTTCTCTGGTTGGCAATCAGTAGCTAGTGGTGTCCCTCAGGGATCCGTGTTGGGCCCACAATTGTTCACAATTTACATTGATGATTTGGAGTTGGGGACCAAGGGCAATGTGTCCAAGTTTGCAGATGACACTAAGATGAGTGGTAAAGCGAAAAGTGCAGAGGATACTGGAAGTCTGCAGAGGGATTTGGATAGGTTAAGTGAATGGGCTCGGGTCTGGCAGATGGAATACAATGTTGACAAATGTGAGGTTATCCATTTTGGTAGGAATAACAGCAAACGGGATTATTATTTAAACGATAAAATATTAAAGCATGCCGATGTTCAGAGATACTTGGGTGTGCTAGTGCATGAGTCACAGAAGGTTGGTTTACAAGTGCAACAGGTGATTAAGAAGGCAAATGGAATTTTGTCCTTCATTGCTAGAGGGATGGAGTTTAAGACTTGGGAGGTTATGTTGCAATTGTATAAGGTGTTAGTGCGGCCACACCTGGAGTATTGTGTTCAGTTTTGGTCTCCTTACTTGAGAAAGGACGTACTGGCGCTGGAGGGTGTGCAGAGGAGATTCACAAGGTTAATCCCAGAGCTGAAGGGGTTGGATTATGAGGAGAGGTTGAGTAGACTGGGACTGTAATCGTTGGAATTTAGAAGGATGAGGGGGGATATTATAGAAACATTAAAAATTATGAAGGGAATAGATAGGATAGATGCGGGCAGGTTGTTTCCACTGGCGGGTGACAGCAGAACTAGGGGGCATAGCCTCAAAATAAGGGGAAGTAGATTTAGGACTGAGTTTAGGAGGAACTTCTTCACCCAAAGGGTTGTGAATCTATGGAATTCCTTGCCCAGTGAAGCAGTTGAGGCTCCTTCATTACATGTTTTTAAGGTAAAGATAGATAGTTTTTTGAAGAATAAAGGGATTAAGGGTTATGGTGTTCGGACCGGAAAGTGGAGCTGAGTCCACAAAAGATCAGCCATGATCTAATTGAATGGCGGAGCAGGCTCGAGGGGCCAGATGGCCTACTCCTGCTCCTAGTTCTTATGTTCTTATGTTCTTATGCTGTTTTGCCATCCATATTTCATCAGATATCGTCATAACGTTCTTATCGATACAAATCAGAAAATGTTCAATGGGCTTAGCAGCGTTATTGAGAGGAAAAGCGGCTGGACCGCTCAACACTGACCCTCGCCGCGAATACACCACACTTCCTGCTGAACATTTCAGAACATCCATAATGAAATAATCAAGACAGAAAGATTTCTCAAATGCCTTGCTGGGAAACCAAACTTGCTCCCATCAAAAACGCTAACGCAAACAATACTTTCTAAGTGAACCGCGCTAATTTGGTCTCACCAGGAATGCCCGCCGCAATTATATTCACTCACACACTCCCCCCGCACACCAAAATCACCAATTTGATCTGTACTGCACTCTCGTTATGCAATATAATTTAGCTTTAGAAGATCATTGTCATGTTCAAATGCATAAATGCAGAAATTCATCCCCCATAATCACGTAACAAGGGTGATATTGTTGCTGGACTACTAATGCAGAGACCTGTGGTAATGCTCTTGTGTCGCGGCTTCGAATCCCAACTTGCCAGATGGTGGAATTTTAATTCAACTAAATGCTGCAATTGGACGTCTATTCATGACCAGAACACCATTGTCGATTGACGTGAAAACCCATCTCATTCACGAATGCACTTCAGGGAGCAAGTCAGCAGTGCTAACTCACTCTGACCGACATGTGACTCGAGCCCCACACACCAATGCGCTTGAGTATTATCTTCCTTCAGTCTGAGATGGTCTAGCACTCCATTCAGTTCAGGTGCAATTAGGTTTGGATAGCAAGTGCTGGCACAGACAGCGACGCCCACATCACAAGAAGGAAAAGAAAAAATCAACGGCCCCGACATTGGCTTTTGACAGACAATATCAGAATTTCTTTTCAGTTGCGCTGTTAAAACCTACCCCTTTGACCAATTCATTTGTCACCGTTGTCATTGGTTCTTTTTGGCCTGATCTGTATTTACTGGGTTGGTGGGACTTATAATGGGCCGAATGGCCTCCTTCTGCACTGTAAATTCTATGAAATCTATAGGTTGATAACGTTGTTCAATCTGTCAGTATACTTCTAAAAATGCTTTTCTTGGTGCCCATGTTCTGTACTTCATCGTGGTGCCCGTGTTAAATAACTAGTACTCACGCCCCTGAGGAAGAAATTATGTATTCCCGTTCCCCGTTACACAGTTCCCATTATATATCAGTCAAAGTGACCTGTTTATTCACCTGAACACAGAACTCCTACATCGATGCTGTCAGCTTGAGGCGGTTTCGGTGGGAATGAGCTGCACTTCCGGAGATGTGATTCGTTTCCTTTACACTGTATGTAATTCACCCACACTGACCCTTCACCCTCTCCATATTGTGAAGAGTTATAAGCGGCTACCGCGTCTCCACAGCTCAGCTGTCTGCAGACCACCTTAGCGTCATTCAGGTCCCAGAGGCTGTCCTGGACTCTGCCCCAGCTGCGGTTGTAGTAAATCTCCACACGCCCATCGCACCTGCTTCCCCCATTCATCAACCTCAGTGACCAATTTTCATCTGTGTGAAGAGAGACATTGAGATAAGTGGGAACAGTGAAATAAAAACGCAGATGTATATCGTCTTTACCCAGGATTACTTCTCAGGTGCAAGCGTGAAGGGTGTCAATGAGAGAACGCTGAGCACTGCCAGGCAAGAGGCTGGACAGTCAGCTTTCGTGGTCCGTGTCTGAAACATTGACAAAGGTAGATAGGGGGATGCACCTCTCTGATGTCAATTAGCTAGGTGCAGTGCTCTGAGTGAGATTTGGAAGGTTCGGGAGGCTTCCAGCGTCCCGGATGGCTACATCTGCAGAACGTGCACTCAACTGGGGCTCTTCGCAGACCGCATGGATCGGTGCGAGCAGCAGTTGGATCCACTTAGGAGCATTCAGGTGGCGGAAAACGTCATAGATGGCAGTTATAGTGATGTGGTCACACCCAAGGTGCAGACAGAGAGATGGGTGACCACGAAGTCAGTGCAGGAATCTTCTGTGGTTGTCCCCTCTCGACCAGGTATTCCGCTTTGTGTACTGTTGGGAACAATAGCCTATCATTGGAAAACAGCAGCAGCCAGAGCAGTGGCGCAACAGCTGGCTCTGATGATCAGCAGGGAGGGTCAAAGCGCTGAAGAGCAATAGTCATAGGGGTTCTATCGTCAGGGGCAGAGATAAGCGCTTCTGGGAACGTCAAAGAGACTCTTGCAAGGTATGTTGCCTTCCTGGTTCCAGGGTCCAGGATGTCTCAGAACAGGTGCCGGGCATCCTGAAGGGGTAGGGCAAACAAGCGGCGGCCGTGGTACATATTGGTAGTAACGACATAGGCAGGAAAGGGCATGAGGTCCCGCAGCGGGAATTCAGGGAGCGAGGCAGAAAGGAAAAAGACAGGACCTCCCGGGTTGTAACCACGGGATTACCCGTGTCAGTGACGCGAGAAATAGGAAGATAGAGCCGTTAAAACACGGTTTTTTGCACTGAGTGCTGAGCTTGTGGCATTTGAGTGCTACAGTGAGAGTTTGGTGACTGAGGGAGTTAGGTGAGGAGTGAGTACGGTGTTCCTTACATTTCATTTCCTATATTTATCAAAGAGCGTGAATGGAGCCAGGAGTTTAGAGTACAGCTGACTGGAAGTAGAGTCGGAGGGCGGAGATCCAGTTGGTCCACGGGGCAGCTAATTTTGTAAAGTAAGAGGGGATGGAGGCTAGGGCAGTTGCATGCTCCTCCTGTAGGATGTGGGTGGTGAGGGATACCACTGGTGTCCCCACTGACTATACCTGCGGGAAGTGCACCCAACTCCAGCTCCTCGGAGACCGTGTTAAGGTACTGGAGCTGGAGCTGGATGAACTTCGGATCATCCGGGAGGCAGAGGGTGTTATAGAGAAGAGTTACAGGGAGGTAGCCACACCAAAGGTACTGGACAAGAGTAGCTGGGTTACAGTCAGGGGAAAGAAAACTAACAGGCAGACAGTGCAGGGATCCCTCGTGGCCGTTCCCCTTCAAAACAAGTATACCGTTTTGGATGCTGTTGGGGGGGATGACCTACCGGGGGAAGGCCCCAGCGGCCAGGTCTCTGGCACTGAGTCTGGCTCTGGGGCTCAGAAGGGAAGGGGGAGCATAGAAAAGCAATAGTAATAGGAGATTCAATGGTTAGGGGAATAGATAGGAGATTCTGTGGTCGCGAGCGAGACTCCCGAAAGGTATGTTGCCTCCCGGGTGCCAGGGCCAGGGATGTCTCTGATCGTGTCTTCAGGATCCTGAAGGGGGAGGGTGAGCAGCCAGAAGTCGTGGTGCACATTGGTACCAACGATGTAGGTAGGAAAAAGGGTGTGGAGGTAACAAACAAGTTTAGGGAGTTAGGCTGGAAGTGAAAGGCCAGGACAGACAGAGTTGTCATCTCTGGTTTGTTGCCGGTGCCACGTGATAGCGAGGCTAGAAATAGGGAGAGAGTGCAGTTGAACACGTGGCTGCAGGAATGGTGTAGGAGGGAGGGCTTCAGGTATTTGGATAATTGGAGCGCATTCTGGGGAAGGTGGGACCTGTACAAGCAGGACGGGTTGCATCTGAACCAGAGGGGCACCAATATCCTGGGGGGAGGTTTTCTAGTACTCTTCGGGAGGGTTTAAACTAATTTGGCAGGGGATGGGAACCAGATCTGTAGTCCAGCAACTAAGGTAGACGATAGTCAGGACGCCAAAGCACATAGTGATGCAGTGGGGAAGGTAACAATAACAAAGGAGAGTACTTGCAGGCAAGGAGATGGGTTGAAGTGTGTAGACTTTAATGCAAGAAACATCAGGAATAAGGTGGGTGAACTTAAGGCATGGATCTGTACTTGGGTCTACGATGTGGTGGCCATCACAGAAACTTGGATAGAAGAGGGGCAGAAATGGTTGTTGGAGGTCCCTGGTTATAGATGTTTCAACAAGATTAGGGAGGATGGTGAAAGAGGTGGGGGGGTGGCATTGTTAATTAGAGATAGTATAACAGCTGCAGAAAGGCAGTTCGAGGGGGATGTGCCTACTGAGGTAATATGGGTTGAAGTTAGAAATAGGAAAGGAGCAGTCACATTGTTGGGAGTTTTCTATAGGCCCCCCAATAGTAGCAGAGATGTGGAGGAACAGATTGGGAAACAGATTTTGGAAAGGTGCAGAAGTCACAGGGTAGTAGTCATGGGCGACTTCAACTTCCCAAACATTGAGGGGAAACTCTTTAGATCAAATAGTTTGGATGGGGTAGTGTTTGTGCAGTGTGTCCAGAAAGCTTTTCTAACACAGTATGTAGATTGTCCGACCAGAGGGGAGGCCATATTGGATTTAGTACTTGGTAATGAACCAGGGCAGGTGATAGATTTGTTAGTGGGGGAGCATTTTGGAGGTAGTGACCACAATTCTGTGACTTTCACTTTAGTAATGGAGAGGGATAGGTGCGAGCAACAGGGCAAGGTTTATAATTGGGGGAAGGGTAAATACAATGCTTTCAGACAAGAATTGAAGTGCAGAAGTTGGGAACATAGGCTGTCAGGGAAGGACACAAGTGAAATGTGGAACTTGTTCAAGGAACAGGTACTGCGTGTCTTTGATATGTATGTCCCTGTCAGGCAGGGAAGGGATGGTCGAGTGAGGGAACCATGGTTGACAAGAGAGGTTGAATGTCTTGTTAAGAGGAAGAAGGAGACTTATGTAAGGCTGAAGAAACAAGGTTCAGACAGGGCGCTGGAGGGAGACAAGATAGCCAGGAGGGAACTGAAGAAAGGGATTAGGAGAGCTAAGAGAGGGCATGAAAAATCTTTGGCGGGTAGGATCAAGGAAAACCCCAACGCCTTTTACACATATGTGAGAAATTTGAGAATGACTAGAGCGAGGGTAGGTCCGATTAAGGACAGTAGCAGGAGATTGTGTATTGAGTCTGAAGAGATAGGAGAGGTCTTGAACAAGTATTTTTCTTCAGTATTTACAAACGAGAGGGGCCATATTGTTGGAGAGGACAGCGTGAAGCAGACTGATAAGCTTGAGGAGATACTTGTCAGGAAGGAAGATGTGTTGCGCGTTTTGAAAAACTTGAGGATAGACAAGTCCCCCGGGCCTGACGGGATATATCCAAGGATTCTATGGGAAGCAAGAAATGAAATTGCAGAGCAGTTGGCAATGATCTTTTCGTCCTCGCTGTCAACAGGGGTGGTACCAGAGGATTGGAGAGTGGCGAATGTCGTGCCCCTGTTCAAAAAAGGGAATAGGGATAACCCTTGGAATTACAGGCAAGTTAGTCTTACTTCGGTGGTAGGCAAAGTAATGGAAAGGGTACTGAGGGATAGGATTTCTGAGCATCTGGAAAGGCATTGCTTGATTAGGGATAGTCAGCACGGATTTGTGAGGGGTAGGTCTTGCCTTACAAGTCTTATTGAATTCTTTGAGGAGGTGACCAAGCATGTGGATGAAGGTGAAGCAGTGGATGTAGTGTACATGGATTTTAGTAAGGCATTTGATAAGGTTCCCCATGGTAGGCTTATGCAGAAAGTAAGGAGCCATGGGATAGTGGGAAATTTGGCCAGTTGGATAACAAACTGGCTAACCGATAGAAGACAGAGAGTTGTGGTGGATGGCAAATATTCAGCCTGGAGCCCAGTTATCAGTGGCGTACCGCAGGGATCAGTTCTGTGTCCTCTGCTGTTTGTGATTTTCATTAACGACTTGGATGAGGGAGTTGAAGGGTGGGTCAGTAAATTTGCAGATGATACGAAGATTGGTGGAGTTGTGGATAGTGAGGAGGGCTGTTTTCGGCTTCAAAGAGACATAGATAGAATGCAGAGCTGGGCTGAGAAGTGGCAGATGGAGTTTAACCCTGACAAGTGTGAGGTTGTCCATTTTGGAAGGACAAATCTGAATGCGGAATATAGGGTTAATGGTAGGGTTCTTGGCAATGTGGAGGAGCAGAGAGATCTTGGGGTCTATATTCATAGTTCTTTGAAAGTTGCCACTCAAGTGGATAGAGCTGTGAAGAAGGCCTATGGTGTGCTAGCGTTCTTTAGCAGAGGGATTGAATTTAAGAGCCGTGAGGTGATGATGCAGCTGTACAAAACCTTGGTCAGGCCACATTTGGAGTACTGTGTGCAGTTCTGGTCACCTCATTTTAGGAAGGATGTGGAAGCTTTGGAAAAGGTGCAAAGGAGATTTACCAGGATGTTGCCTGGAATGGAGAGTAGGTCATACGTAGGGTGCTAGGCCTTTTCTCATTAGAACGGAGAAGGATGAGGGGCGACTTGATAGAGGTTTATAAGATGATCAGGGGAATAGATAGAGTAGACAGTCAGAGACTTTTTCCCCGGGTGGAACACACCATTACAAGGGGACATAAATTTAAGATAAATGGTGGAAGATATAGAGGGGATGTCAGAGGTAGGTTCTTTGCCCAGAGTAGTGGGGGTTTGGAATGCACTGCCTGTGGTAGTAGTTGAGTCGGAAAATTTATGGACCTTCAAGCGGCTATTGGATAGGTACTTGGATTAGGGTAGAATAAGGGAGTGTAGGTTAACTTCTTAAGGGCAGCACGGTAGCATTGTGGATAGCACAATTGCTTCACAGCTCCTGGGTCCCAAGTTCGATTTCGACTTGGGTCACTGTCTGTGTGGAGTCTGCACATCCTCCCCGTGACTGCGTGGGTTTCCTCCGGGTACTCCGGTTTCCTCCCACGTCCAAAGATGTGCAGGTTGGGTGGATTGGCCATGACAAATTGTCCAAAATTCTATGATTAACCTAGGACAAAAGTTCGGCGCAACATCGTGGGCCGAAGGGCCTGTTCTGTGCTGTATTTCTCTATATTCTCTATAAACACGTGGCTGAACAGCTGGTGTAGGAATGGGTGTTTCAGTTATCTGAACCACTGGGAGATCTTCCGGGGCAGGTGTGACCTAGATAAGAAGGGCGGGTTGCATCTAAAGTGAAGAGGCATAAAGATCCTGGCTGCGAGGTTTGCTAGTTAGGGTAGGTTAGGGCCGCACAGTCGCATGGTGGTTAGTATAAATGCTTCACAGCTCCAGGGTCCCAGGTTCGATTCCCGGCTGGGTCACTGTCTGTCTGTGCGGAGTCTGTACGTCCTCCCCGTGTGTGCGTGGGTTTCCTCCGAGTGCTCCGGTTTCCTCCCACAGTCCAAAGATGTGCGGGTTAGGTGGATTGGCTATGCTAAATTGCCCTTAGTGTCCTAAAAAATAAGGTTAATGGGGGGGAGGGTGTTGGGTTACTGGTCTAGAGTGGATACGTTGACTTGAGTACGGTGATCATTGCTAGGCACAACATCGAGGGCCGAAGGGCCTGTTCTGTGCTGTACTGTTCTATGTTCTATGTTCTAGTGTCACACGGGAGGGTATGGCGGGGGGTGGGGGCGGGGGGTACCGGAGCAAAAGGTGAAACGATTTCGCGAGAACAAGTAAATAAGGCCAGTATGGCTCTGAGGAAGAGTCGACAGGGAGATGTTGTTGAAAACAGCGGGACAGGAGGTTCATATGTTTTAATGGAAGAAGTATAACAGATAAGGCGGATGAACTGAGAGTTTGGATTAGTACTTGGAACTATGTTGTTGTTGCCAATACGGAGACCTGGTTGAGGGGAGCACAGGATTGGCAGCGAAACGTTCCAGGATTTAGATGTTTTAGTCGGGATAGAGGGGGAGGTAAAAGGGGTGGAGGATTCTCTCTTCGGGAGAATATCACAGCTGTACTGCGTGCGGACACCGCCGAGGGCAGCGAGGCTAGATGAGTAGAAATTTGGAATAATAAGGGTGCAGTCACAATGTTGGTGGTTTACTACAGACACCCCAACAGCCAGCGGGAGATGGAGGAACGGATAGGTAGACAGATTTTAGAAAGGAGTAAAAGCTACAGGGTGTTGTACTGGGAGCCTTTAACCACAAATATTGACAGCGACTCACTTAGTCCTAGGTGCTTGGACTGGGCAATGTTTGTAAGGAGCATCCATGAGAGCTTCTTGAAACAATATGTAGATAGTCCAACACGGGAATGGGCTATACTGGAACTGGTATTGGGGAATGAGCCCGGCCAGGTTTTAACTGTTTCAGTAGGGGATGATTTCGGTAACAGTGACCACAATTTAGTAAGTTTTAAACTGCTCGTGGACATGGAAAAGAGGTCCTGGGGTAAATGTGTTAAATTCGAAGAAGGCTAATTATAACAATATAAGGCGGAAACTGACGAAACTAGATTGGGGACAAATGTTGGAGGGTCAATCAACATCTGGCATATGGGAGGCTTTCAGGTGTCAGTTGAAAAGAATTCTGGACCGGCATGTTCCTGTGAGGGTGAAGGATAAGCACGGCAAATTTCGGGAACCATGGATAACGAGCGACAGTATAGGCCTCGTCAAAATGAAAAAGGAGGCATTTGTTAGGCCTAGGAGGCTGGGAACAGACAAAGCCTGTTTAGAATAGAAGGCAGATATGGAAAGTAGGAAGGAACTTAAGCAAGGGGGCAGGACGGCTAAAAGGGGTCATGAAAAGTCATTGGAAAGTAGGGTTAAGGAAAATTCCAAGATATTTTACACGTACATAAAAAGAAAGAGGGTAGCCAGGGAAAGGATTGGGCCACTGAAGGATAGGGGAAGGAATCTATGGCTGGAGCCAGAGGAAGTGGGCGAGGTACGAAATGAATACTTTGCATCAGTATTCACTAAAGAGAAGGAATTGAAAGTAACATGAAAATGAAAATCGCTTATTGTCACAAGTAGGCTTCAAATGAAGTTATTGTGAAAAGCCACTAGTAGCCACATTCTGGCGCTTCTTCGGAAACACTGGTGCGGGAATTGAACCGTGCTGCTGGCCTGCCTCGGTCTGCTTTCAAAGCCAGTGATATAGCCCAGTGTGCTAAACCAGCCCCGAATTGGTGGCTGTTGAGTCTGGAGAAGGCTGTGTAGATTGCCTGGGTCACATTGAGATTCAAAAAGACGAGGTGTTGGGCGTCTTGAAAAATATTAGAACTTAGAACATAGAACGATAAAGCACAGTACAGGCCCTTCTGCCCACGATGTTGTGCCAATCGTTAATCCTATTCTGAGGTCAACCTAACCTACGGCCCTTCAATCTACTGTTGTTCATGTGCCTGCCCAAGAGTCGCTTCAATGTACCTCATGACTCTGACTCACCACCTCTGCTGGGAATGCATTCCACGCACCCACCACTCTATTTGTAAAGAACCTATCACTGACATATTCCATATACCTTCCTCCAATCACCTTAAAACAGCCCCTCGTGACAGCCATTTCCGCCCAGGGAAGATGTTTCTGGCTGTCCACTCTGTCCATGCCTATCATCACCTTGTACACCCCTATCAAGTCATCCTCTTCCTTTTTCTCTCCAGTGAGAAAAGCCCTAGCACCCCAATCTTTCTTCATACGACATGCCCTCCATTCCATTCAGCATCCTGATAAAACTCCTATGTACCCTTTCCAAAGCACCCATAACCTTTCTATAATGAGGCGACCAGAACTGGACACTGTATTCCAAGTGTGGTCGAACTGAGGTTTTATAAAGCTGCAGCAAAATCTCGTGGGTCTAAAACTCAATCACCCTGTTAATGAAAGCCAATATACCATCCGCCTTCTTAACAACCCTAGCAACTAGGGTGGCAACATTTAGGGATCTATGTACGTGGACCACAAGACCCCTCTGTTCCTCAACGCTTCCAAGAATCCTGCATTTAACCCTGTATTCAGCATCCAAATCCGACCTTCCAAAATGAATCACTTCACATTTATCGAGGTTGAACTCCATCTGCCACTTCTCAGCCCAGTTTGCACCCTGGCAATGTCCTGCTGTAACATGTAACATCCCTCAACACTATCTACAACTCCCCCAACCTTCGTGTCATCGGCAAACTTACTAAACCATCCTTCCTCATCCAAGTGGGCAGCACGGTAGCATGGTGGTTAGCATAAATGCTTCACAGCTCCAGGGTCCCAGGTTCGATTCCCGGCTGGGTCACTGTCTGTGTGGAGTCTGCACGTCCTCCCCGTGTGTGCGTGGGTTTCCTCCGGGTCCTCCGGTTTCCTCCCACAGTCCAAAGATGTGCGGGTTAGGTGGATTGGCCATGCTAAATTGCCCGTAGTGTCCTAAAAAGTAAGGGGAGGGTTGTTGGGTTACGGGTATAGGGTGAATACGTGGGTTTGAATAGGGTGATCATTGCTCGGCACAACATCGAGGGCCGAAGGGCCTGTTCTGTGCTGTACTGTTCTGTCATTCTATCTATCAAGTCATTCATAAAAAACACAAAGAGCAGATGTCCCAGAATAGACCACTGGTTTCCAGGCGGAATACTTTCCATCCGCTGCCACTCGCTGTCCTTTCAGCCAGCCAATTCTGTACCCAGACAGCCAAATTTCCCTCTTTCCCATGCCGTATAACTTTCTGAATGAGCCTGCAATTGGGAACCTTATAAAAGCCTTACTAAAATCATATACGTCACATCCACTGCCCCCAACCTTTATCAATGTGTCTCGTGACATCCTCAATGACTTCAATTAGGATTTTGAGGGATGATCTGCCCCTCACAAAGCCATGCTGACAATTTTTAATTGAGCTATATTTTTCTGAATAATCATAAATCCTATCTCTCAGAATCCTTTCCAATATTTTGCTCACTACATACGTAAGACTGGGTCTGTAATTCCCAGGAATTTTCCTATTCCTTTTCTTGAACAGGGTAACCAACATTCGCCTCTCTCCAAACATCCGGTACAAGTATAGGGGCAGCACAGTAGCATTGTGGATAGCACAATTACTTCAAACGTCTAGGGTCCCGGGTTCGATTCCCGGCTTGGGTCACTGTGCGGTGTCTGCACATTCTCCCTGTGTGTGCGTGGTTTCCCTCTGGGTGCTCCGGTTTGTTCCCACCGTCCAAAGATGATCGGGTCAGGTGGATTGGCCATGCTAAATTGCCCTTCGTGTTGGGTGGGGTTGCTCGGTTATGGGGATAGGTTGGAGGTGTGGACCTTGGGTACGGTGCTCTTTCCAAGCGCCGGTGCAGACATGATGGGCCGAATGGTCTCCTTCTGCACTGTAAATTATATGATTCTACTGTTTAGCACAGGGCTAAATCGCTGGCTTTCAATGCGGACCAAGCAGGCCAGCAGTACGGTTCGATTCCCGTAACAGCCTCCCAGGACAGGCGCCGGAATGTGGCGACTAGGGGCTTTTCACAGTAACTTCATTTGAAGCCTTCTCGTGACAATAAGCGATTTTCTTTTCATTTCATTTTCAGTGCAGAGTGAACACGCAAAGACCATCGTCGACGGCGCAGAAACCTCCTCCCTCGCTTCCCATATTAACCTTGGGTGTATCCCATCAGACCCAGGGGACTTATGTATCTGATGCTTTTCAAAATGTAGAGCTCATCCTCCTTAATATCAACTTGTTCGTGTCTATTAACCTGGTTCACAATGTTCTCATGAGAAACACGGTTACTATCTCCAGTGAATACTGAAGCAAAATAATCATTTAAGACCTCCCTCAGCTCTTCAGACCCGAGGCACATGCCCCCTCCGCTATCCCTGGTCGGCCATACTCTCACTCTGATCCTCTTATTTCTCACTTAAGTGTAAAATGCCTTGGGTTTTCCTTAGTCCTTCCCGCCAGGGCTATTTCATGTCTCCGTCTACCTCTTCTGAGTCCACTTTTGAGGTCCTTCCTCTCTACCTTGTAATCCTCTAGACTAGGGTCAGATCAGTGCGTCCTCAACCTGACATAAGCTTCCTTCTTCCTCTGGACGAGAAGCTCCAATTCTCTTGTCATCCAAGGCTCCTTCATCGTACCATTCCTTCCTCGTCTCAGTAAGACAAAACTATCCAGCCCTCGCATCAAGTGCTCCATCAAACAAACCCCACATTAATGTTGTGCATTTCCCCAAGAATAACCGTTTCACTTCATGCTCCAAGCCACTGTCTAATATCAATATAATTTCCCCTCCCCGAGTCCCCAATGACGTACCTTCCCATCATGTCTGGTGCTATCATTCTCCATGATTATGGTAAAGGTCAAGGAGTTCTGGTCACTGTCACCGAACTTCACTCCCAGCGAGACATCTGACACCTGGCCTGCTTCGTTGCCGAGCACCAAGTCCAATATGCACGCCCCCTCCCCCCGCCAAGTCGGCCGATCTATATATTGAGTCAGTAAACCTTCCTGTATACATCTGACAAAATCTGCACCATCCAAATCATTTGCAGTAAGGAGGTTCCAGTCAATATTAGGAAAGGTGAAGTCACCCATACGAACAGCACTGTTACTTCTGCTCCTTTCCAAGATCTGCCGCCCAATTTTTTCCTCTATCTTTCTCCTCCTATTGGGAGGTCGATAGAAACTCCCAATAAAGTGACTGCTCCTTTCTTGTTTCTAACTTGCACCCATAGTGACTCACCTACCTCCTTTTTTTGCACCTGTGATGCACTCCCAAATTAACAGTGCCACGGCTTCTCCTATTTTTCTGCCCTCCCTTTTCTTCTGAAAACACATGAACCCCGGGATAACCATTCCTGCCCCTGTGAAATCCATGTCTCCGTAATGGCCACAACATCGTAATTCCAAGCACTGATCCTTGCTCGAAGCTCATCCCCCTTATCATTGACACGTCTTGCATTGAAACAGATGCACTTTAACCCATTCCACTGTGTGCAACTTTTTCCCAATCAAGGTATTTCCTCACAGACTTGTTGCATACCATTTCTGCCTGTTCGATAGTTGCTCTATTCTCCAATCCATATATATGGTTCCCATTCCCATCTCAAACTAATTTAAACGCTCTGGAAGAGCTCGAGCAAACCTCCAACCCAGGACACTGGTGCCCCTCCAGTTTACGTGCAATCCGTCCTTCATGTACAAGTCCCACAGTCCGCAGATATCCCAATGATCCACAGATCTGAAGCCTTCCCTCCTGCACCATCACTGTAGCCACGTGTTCAGCTGCTTTCGTTCTCTGTGCCTTGCCTCATTTCCACGTGACACCGGTGGCAATCCTGAAATCACTACTCTGCTTTTCCTGCTATTTAGCTTCCAACCTAACTCCTTAAAATTAAGATTGATAATTCCCCAGGGCCAAATGAGATCCACCCCAGAATACTGAAGGAGGCAATAGAGGAAATTGCTGAGGCCTTGCTCAGATCTCTGGATCCTCACTGCCTTCGGGTGATGTCCCGGAATACTGGAGAAGAGCCAACGTTATTCATTTGTTTAAGCAGTGCGCAAGGATAATCCAATGTACTACAGGCCGGCGAGCCTTACGTCAGTGGTGGGACATTGACTGCAGAGAATACGTCGAGACAGGATATGCGCCCATTTGGAAGCAAGTGCACGTATCAGCGAGAGGCAGCACGGTTTAGTCAAGGGGAGGTCGTGTCTCACTAACTTGATAGAGTTTTTCGAAGAGGTCACAAAAATGATTGATGCAGGTTGGGCAGTGGATGTTGTCTATCTGTACGTCAGTAAGGCCTTTGACAAGGTCCCTCGTGACAAGCTGGTACAAAAGGTAAAGTCACATGGGATCAGAGATGAACTAGCAAGATGGATACAGAACTGGCTAAGTCATAGAAGGAAATTGAAGGGTACTATTCCAAATGGAGGGCTATGACTAGTGGTCCACAGGGATCCGTGCTGGGACTTTTGCTGTTCGTGGTATACTTAAATGATTTGGAGGAAAAAGTAACTGGTCTGGTTTGTAAGATTGCAGATGCCACAAAGGTTGGAGGATGTGCGGATGACGGTAGAGAGAGACTTGGGTAGGGAGATGGCAGCTGGAACTTAATCCGCACAAATGTGAGGTCATGCACTTTGGAAGGTCTAATGCACGTCGGGAAAACACAGTGAATTGTACAACCTTCAAACGTATTCATAGTCAGGGAGATTTGGTGTACAGGCCCACAGTTCACTGAAAGGGGCAACACAAGTGGTGAAGGTACTCAAGGAGGCTTAAGATGATCAGGGGAATAGATAGAGTAGACAGGCAGAGACATTTTCCCCGGGTGGAACAGGCATTACAAGGGGGCATAAATTTAAGATGAACGGTGGAAGATATAGGGGGGATGTCAGAGGTATTTTCTTTACCCAGAGAGTAGTGGGCACATGGAATGCGTTGCCTGTGGAAGTAGTTGAGTCGGAAACGTAGGGACCTTCAATCGGCTATTGGATAGATACATGGATTACGGTAGAATGATGGAGTGCAGATTAGTTTGTTCTGAAGGGCAGCACGGTAGCATTGTGCATAGCAGAATTGCTTCATAGCTCCATGGTACCAGGTTCGACTCCCGGCTTGGGTCACTGTCTGTGCGGACTCTGCACTTCCTCCCCGTGTGTGAGTGGGTTTCCTCCGGGTGCTTCGGTTTCCTCCCACAGTCCAAAGTTGTGCAGGTGAGGTGGATTGGCCATGATAAATTGCACTTAGTGTCGAAAATTGCCCTTTGTGTTGGGTGGGGTTACTCGGTTACGGGGATCGGGTGAAGGTGTTGACCTTGGTCAGGGTGCATTTCCAAGAGCCGGTAAAGACTTGATGGGCCGAATGGCCTCCTTCTGCACTGTAAATTATATGATAATCTTTGATTAAACTCGGACAAAGGTTCGGCACAGCATCGTGGACCGAAAGGCCTGTTCTGTGCTGTACTTTTCTATGTTCTATGTTCCAAGGCATAGGGCATGCTTGCCTTCATTGGCCGGGGCATAGAGTATTAAAATTGGCACGTCATATTGCAGCTGTATTGAACCTTAGTTACGCCACACTCTAGTGTTCAATTCTGGTCGCCACACTACCAGAAGGATGTGGAGACATTAGAGAGTGTGCAGAACAGATTTACCACGATGTTGACTGGTATGGAGAGCATTAGCTATGAGGAGAGGTTGAATAAACTTGGTTTGTTCTCACTTGAATGAAGGAGGTTGAATGGCGACCTGATAGAGGTGTACAAAATTATAGGAGGAATGGACAGAGTGGATAGTCAAATACTTTTTACCAGAGTCGAGGGGTCAATTACCTGGGGGAATAAGTTTAGGGTGCGAGGGACAAGGTTTAGAGGAGATGCACGAGGCAAGTTTTTTTACACAGAGGGTTGTGGGTGCCTGGAATTCGCTGCCAGAGAAGGTATTGGAGGCAGGAACGATAGTGGCGTTTAAGGGGCGTCTTGACAATGCAATGAATAGGACGGGTAGAGATATACGGACCCCGGAAGTGCAGGAGATGTTAGTTTAGACGGGTTGCATGGCCTGCGCAGAATTGGAGGGCCGGAGGGCCTGTTCCTGTGCTGTTCTTGTCTTTGTTCTTTGTTCTTTCGTCATGCAAATAATAGAATCTGGAACATGGGAAAATGCAACACAGAACAGGCCCTTCGGACCACGGTTTTGTGTCGAACATTTGTCGTAGATTAATCATAGATTATCATAGAATTTGCATTGCAGAAGGAGGCCACCTGGCCCATCGAGTCAGCACCGCTCTTGGAAAGAGCACCCTACGCACGGGCCACACCTCCACCCTATCCCCATAACCCAGTAACCCCACCGAACACTCAGAGCAATTTTGGACACGAAGGGCAATTTATCATGGCTAATCCACCTATCCCGCACATCTTTGGACTGTGGGAGGAAACCGGAGCACCGGGAGGAAACCCACGCACACACGGGGAGGATGTGCAGACTCAGCAGACAGTGACGCAATTGAACCTGGGACCCTGGAGCTGTGAAGCAATTGTGCTATTTACAATGCTACCGTGCTGCCCTTAAAAACAAATTAATCTACATTCCATTAATCCATGCACCTATCCAATAGCCTCTTGAAGGTCCCCAATGTTTCCGACTCAACTACTTCCACGGGCAGTGCATTCCATGCCCCCACTACTCTCTGGGTAAAGAACCTACCTCTGACATCCTCCTATATCTTCCACCATTCACCTTAAATTTATGTCCCCTTCTAATGGTGTGTTCCACCCGGGGAAAAAGTCTCTGACTGTCTACTCTGTCTATTCCCCTGATCATCTCATAAACCTCTATCAAGTCGCCCCTCATCCTTCCCCGTTCTAATGAGAAAAGGCCGAGAACCCTCAACCTTTCCTCGGAAGACCTACTCTCCATTCCAGGAAACATCCTGGTAAATCTCCTTTGCATCTTATCCACAGCTTCCACATCTTTCTTAAAATGAGGCGGCCAGAACTGCACACAGTACTCCAAATGTGGCCGTACCAAGGTTTTATACAGCTGCATCATTACCTCATGGCTCTAAAATTCAATCCCTCTGCTAATGAACACCAGCACACCATAAGCCTTCTTCACAGCTCAATCCACTTGAGTGGCAACTTTCAAAGAATAATGAACATAGACCCCAAGATCTTTCTGCTCCTCCACATTGCCAAGAACCCTACTGTTAACTCTGTATTCCTCATTCATATGTGTCCTTCCAAAATAGACAACCTCACACTTTTCAGGGTTAAACTCCATCTGCAACTTCTCAGCCCAGCTCTTCATCCTATTTATGTCTCTTTGCAGCTGACAACAGCCCTCCTCACTATCCACAACTACACCAATCTTCGTATCGTCTGCAAATTTACTGACCCACCCTTCAGCTCCTCATCCAAGTCATTAATAAAAATCACAAACAGCAGAGGACTAGAACTGATACCTGCGGTACGCCACTGGTAACGGGCTCCAAGTTGAATATCTGCCATCAATCACAACTCTCTGACTTCTATTGGTTAGCCAGTTCGTTATCCAACTGGCCAACTTTCCCACTATCCCATGCGTCCTTACTTTCTGCATCAGCCTACCATGGGGAATCTTATCAAATGCCTTACTCAAATCCATCTACACTACATCCACTGCTTTACCTTCATCCACATGCTTGGTCACCTCCTCAAAGAATTCAATAAGACTTGTAAGGCAGCACGGTAGCATTATGGATAGCACAATGGCTTCACAGCTCCAGGGTCCCAGGTTCGATTCCGGCTTGGGTCACTGTCTGGGCGGAGTCTGCACATCCTCCCCCTGTGTGCGTGGGTTTCCTGCGGGTGCTCCGGTTTCCTCCCACAGTCCAAAGATGTGCAGGTTAGGTGGATTGGCCATGATAAATTGCCCTTTGTGTCCAAAATTGCCCTTTGTGTTGGGTGGGGTTACTGGGTTATGGGGCTAGGGTGGAGGTGTTGACCTTGGGTATGGTGCCCTTTCCAAGAGCCGATGCAGACTCGATGGGCCGAATGGCCTCCTTCTGCACTGTGCATTCTATGATAAATTCTATGAAGACCTACCCCTCACAAATCCGTTCTGACTATCTGTAATCATGCAGTGTCTTTCCAGATGCTCAGAAATCCTATCCCTCAATTCCCTTTCCATTACTTTGCCTACCACGACGTAAGACTAACTGGCCTGTAATTCCCAGGGTTAACCCCATTCCCTTTTTTGAAGAGGTTCACGGCATTCGCCACTCTCCAATCCCCTGGTACCACACCTGTTGACAGTGAGGACGAAAAGATCATTGTCAACGGCTCTGCAATTTAATCTCTTGCTTACCATAGAATTCTTGGATATATTTCGTCAGGGACGGGGGACTTGTCTATCCTCAAGTTTTTCAAAATACCTAACACACCTTCCTTCCTAATAAGTATCACCTCGAGCTTACCAGTCTGTTTCACACTGTCCTGTCCAACAATATGGCCCCCCGCATTTGTAAACACTGAAGAAAAGCACTCGTTCAAGACCTCTCCTATATCTTCAGACTCAATACACAATCTCCCGCTACTGTCCTTGATCGGACCTATCCTCGCTCGAGTCATTCTCATATTTCTCACATATGTGTAAAAGGCCTCTAGGTTTCCATTGATCCTACCCGCCCAAATATTTTTCATGCCCTATCTTACCTCTACTAATCCCTTTCTTCGGTTCCCTCCTGGCTATCTTGTATCCCCCAGGGCTCTGTCTTAACCTTCTTTCCTCAGCCTTACATAAGTATCCTTCTTCCTCTTAACAAGACATTCAACCTCTCTTGTCAAGCATGGTTCCCTGCCTCGACAATCTCTTCCCTGAATGACGGCATACATATCAAGGACTCGTAGTACTGTTCCTTGAACAAGTTCCACATTTCACTTGTGTCCTTCCAAGGCAGCCTATGTTCCCACCTTATGCACCTCAATTCTTGTCTGACAGCATCGTGTTTATCCTTCCCATCAGTGTAATCCTTGCCCTGTTGCACACACCTATCCCTCTCCATTACTAAAGGGAAAGTCACAGAATTAGGCTCACTATCTCCAAAATGCTCCCCCACAAACTAATCTATCACTTGCCCTGGCTCATTACCAAGTACCAAATCCAATGTTGGCCTCCCCTATGGTCGGAAAATTTACATGCTGTGTTAGAAAAGCTTCCTGGACACACCGCACAAACACCACTCCAGCCAAACTATATGATCTAAAGAGTTTCCACTCCATGTTTGGGAAGTTGAAGTCACCCATGACTACTACCCTGTGACTTCAGCACCTTTCCAAAATGTGTTCCCCAATCTGTTCCTCCACATCTCTGCTGCTGTTGGGGGGCCTATAGAAAACTCCTATTTATATTTCTATTTCTGACTTCAACCCATAATACCTCAGTGGGCAGATCCACTGTCTTTCTGCAGCTGTTATACTATCTCTAATTAAACAATGCCACCGCACCCCTCACCTATTTTACCATCCTCCCTAATGTTATTGAAACATCAATAACCAGGGACCTACAACAACCATTTCCGCCCCTCTTCTATCCACATTTCCGTGATGGCCACCACATCGTAGTCCCAAGTACCGATCCATGCCTTAAGTTCACTCACCTTATTCCTGAAGCTTCTTGCGTTGAAGTATACACACTTGAACCCATCTCCGTGCCTGGAAGTACTCTCCTTTGTCAGTGTTCCCTTCCCTACTGCCTCACTACACGCTTTGGCGTCCTGAATATCGGTTATCTTAGTTGCTGTACAAAACATCCGGTTCCCATTCCCCTGCCAAATTAGTTTAAACCCTCCCGAAGAGTACTAGAAAACCTCCCTCCCAGGATATTGGTGCCCCTCTGGTTCAGATGCAACCCGTCCTGCTTGTACAGGTCCCACCTTCCCCGGAATGCGCTCCAATTATCCAATACCTAAAGTCCTCCCGCATTCATCATACCTGCAGCCACGTGTCCAACTGCACTCTCGCCCTATTCCTGGCCTCGCCATCACGTGGAACCGGCAACAATCCAAAGATGACATCTCTGTCTGTCCTGGCTTTTAACTTCCAGCCTAACTCCCTGAACTCGTTTATTACCTCCACACCCCTTTTCCTACCTGCGTCGTTGGTACCAATGTGCACCACGAATTCTGGCTGCTCACATCACCCCCCTTCTGTATCCTGAAGACACGGTCCGAGACGTCCCTGGCCCTGGCACCCGGGAGGCAACATACCTTCCGGGATTCTCGCTCGCGACCACAGAATCTACTATCTCTTCCCCTAACCATTGAATCAACTATTACTATTGCTTTTCTATTCACCCGCCGTCCCTTCTGAGCCCCAGAGCCAGACGCAGTGCCAGAGACCTGACGGCTAGGGCCATCCCCCGGTAGATCATACGCCCCAACAGCATCCAAAATGGTATACTTGTTTTGAAGGGGAAGGGCCACGAGGGAGCCCTGCACTGTCTGCCTGTTCGTTTTCTTTCCTCTGACTGTAACTCTTGTCCTTTACCTTGGATGTTGCTACCTCCCTGTAACTCTTTTATATAACCCCCTCTGCCTCCCGGATGATCCGAAGATCATCCAGCACCAGTTCCCTGACACGGTCTCTGAGGAGCTGGAGTTGGGTGCACTTCCCGCAGGTATAGGCAGCGGGGACAGCGGTGGTATCCCTCACCACCCACACGGTACAGGAGGAGCATGCAACTGCCCTATCCTCCACCCCTTCTTACCTTAAAGAATATAGCTGCCCTGTGGACCAACTGGACCTCCGCCTTCCGACTCTTCTCCCAGTCAGCTGCACTCTCTGTAAATTCCTGGCTCCCTTCTCGCTCTTTGTGGAAATGAAATGAAAAGGAGCAGCTTACTCCCTCCTCACCTCACTCCCTCAGTCACCAAACTCTCACTATAGCACTCAAATGCATCAAATTAAGCACTGAGTGCAAACAAAGTCTGCATTGTAGCTGGATCCCTTTTATATTGTGAATCTGGCCTCTGAAAACTGGTCTAATCCAATTACCTAATTAACAAGCTCCAGCTGCAAGTACCGACAAGTAAACCTTTGTTTGAAGCTGGTTGAAAATTCACCTTCTTCTAAATCAAACAGCAACTTTTAAGTTACTTAACTAAATAAAAGAAAGACTAGACTTGAGATAAAAATGAACCCTTATACTCCTTCAGTCACCAATCTCTCACTATAGCACTCAAATGCACCAAATTAAGCACTCAATGCAAATAAAAATATGGTTCATAGATAGACAGAATTCGCTAGCAAGTGGATCGGTAAGTGTAGAAACAATCTTATTGGTTCCTGCACCAAATGCTGCTGTGCTTTTTTTTCACATTATAAAACGCATGTATACCTAGCTGAAGAAATGATTCTGGAGTTTTGGCATTAATTCCCTGCGAAAAAGGGATCATGGAATGCTGGGATAGGTTGCTGCTGAACACAGCCGCGACCCATATCCTTCTGGTTCCACTTGCTTTTCGATCGGTCGGGGTCAGGACAGATTTGGAAGTCTTCTTGGAGCTATGGGGTAACATCAGGGGAAATCAATCACAACTGCAGAGAATCGGCACAGGCAGCTAGCACGTGAGGAGGGAATATTGCGGTTTTATCTGAGATTACAGGAGCAGAGAATGTATCTCCTTATACATTATCCTTGCCGCGTCGGGATGTAAATGTGGGAAGAATTTGCCTGCAGTGCCGCCGAGCGAGAACTATGATTCTGCCATTGCCATGGTGAATTGTCTCAAATAGCTGCAGGAATATGCAAAATGAAAAAAGAGACATTAAGGAGGAGAGCGAACTCCCACAAACAGCGATGTGAGACTGGCCAATAATCTGTCCTGTGTGATATTCAGTGAAGGAAAATAGTGGAGTGGACACGGGGACATCTCCTCGAATTACCCTCAATGTAGCGCTGAGGTGAGTTTTAATTTCCCGGTTTGACCGGGTGTTCAGAACCCTGAGGGTTCTGTATAACACAGATATGCAGGCAATGTTCCCGTCGGCAGAGGGCAAGGATAGAAGGCGTGGCAGTTTTAAGATATTTGACAAAATAACACTTGTTACCTCAGGGTATTTTCAGAGGCAGTGAGTGGTTAGGATCGGAAATGGACTGTCTGAGTACAATGTAGGTCAAGATTAATCATTTCATTAAAAAGAGATTTGGTCAATTATGTGGAAGCGAAATAACACAGGACTGTGAGGGTACTCCAGGGCTGTGATAAGGTGAGTTACATTTCCAAAAGGCTTGCGTGGAACCGAATAGCCGCTTCATTTTCTGTTCCAGATTTTGCTTTGCTTTGATTATCTGTATTGAGGTCACTCACCCGAGCAGATGACAGTGGCTTCATTTCCATTGGTGCAGCCAAAATCGTCCACGGATGAAAGTGGGCACTCCCACAACCTGGACTCCTTCCCGCCGCACATGTAGTTCTCCTTCCACATTGGGCCGTTTCCCTTTCCAAATGGTGCGCCTCTCGTGATGTTCTTCACCACCCCGCACTGAAGATGCTCACAGATCACACTGGCGGCTTCTAAACCAAAGTAAACATCACACAGCGTCCCCCAGCGGACTCCGTGCATCACCTCCACTCGTCCCGAGCACCTGTCCTGGCCACCAACCAATCGGGGACCATGTTGTCCTGTTTTAAATGCAAACACAGACCCATATAACTTGGCGATATCCATTAGAATAATCACACGTCAAAATAAAATAAAGTAAAGTATACCATCGCACCTATAACCACTGCTCATGTTCCCCAAATAATCATTTTAAACGAGTTAAAATGATGCGGGTGACTTTTAAGAAGCTGCCTCAAGTCAAAGGTCAGTGTTCATCCTGAAAAGCAATCTAATGGAATATTGCCGATTATAGAGGATTTAAAGGCGACATTGTTTTGGTTCCATCTAAGTATATGCTGTTTAATTAAGCATTGCATGATTCGGCCAGTTTGAAAACATTGTTGTATGGACTCAGTCCAGAGTTGATGCAATTATGTTTAAAATGTTGAAGGACCTTCAATGTTTAGACACGGCGCTGATCGGGAAATGCAGAAAGTTGCCGTTCATTGGAATATTTTTGATTCTCAGGGATAGGACGTTATTGGAAAATTCTCCATGTATTGTTCATTTCTATACTCGCCTGAGGCAGTGCTTGATAACCATCCACGAGAGCTGCTGGTGTCCGCACGCTAAATGGGCATTTGCAATGATGTTACAGAGCTAACTTCATTAATTTGTATTTGGCAGGAAAACAATGAAGTATCTCCCTCTTCACTGACTTCCGTTCTGCCTATTATCCTAAATTTCTCTCTGATAACAATGTAAACAGTTATTTACTCAATAAACTATTGTTATAGTCCATGGAGTGGGCCGTGACTTGGGAGACAGAGCATGTCTAGTGAATTGCTCGATATAGAATGTTACATCAATGTTTTAGCAATGATAATTTACTATTTTCAGAAGATTAAGTAAAACGTAGACATTCACCATTACAAATCTCTGTGCATACTTGCACCATCACGCCAGGAATATAAAATAATCACTGATTAGCCGAGCATTGTAATCTCTGAATAAGTGATTAGAACTGACCGTCGCGAACTGGGACCGTCGTTTGCTCAATTACTGAAATATTGGACAAAAATGATCTAGTATTCATAATTCCACACTCACCGAAACAGATCACACTGACATCGCTGCTGTGAGTGCATTTGGTCCGATTTATTGGAACAAGAGGACAGTCCACCAGGCTTGTCTCTTTGCCCATACATTCAAATCTATCGCTGTGTATCAGACCAGTTCCCACTCCGAAATAAGCCCCTCTCCTCACGGACACGGCGACTCCACACTGAAGTTGAGCACAGACTACCACGGCATCATTCCAGTCCCAGTCAAGGTCACAGACTGTTCCCCAGGTTATACCGATCTGGATCTCCAGTCTTCCAGCGCAGTGGGAACCTTGGGGTAACAATCTGGGAAATCTGTGGGCTGAGCAACAATAGATGACAATGATACAAATGATTGACAGATCTGTGCACATCTGCTTAATGAGAATCTAGCACGATTCACATGCCGGGCAGGACGGTAGCACAAGCGATTAGCACTGTGCTTTCACTGCGCCAGCATCCCAGGTTCGATTCGCTGACTGGGGCACTGTCTGTGCGGAGTCTGTCCGTGTCTGCGTGGGGATCTTCTGGGCGTTCAAGTTTCCTCCCACAGTCCAAAGACGTGCAGGTTAGGTGGATTCTCCATGATAAATTGCCCTTTGTGACCAAAAAAGGATAGGAGGGGTTATTGGTTTTTGGGGATAGGGTGGAAATGAGGGAATATGTAGGTCGATGCAGACTCGTTAGTCCGAATGGCCTCCTTCTGCACTGTGCATTCTGTGATTAGTTCGGACATTGGCTCATTTCCGCTCCAACACTAATCAAGCAACTTACCTCCTTCCGTCAAATGTTTTTGCTTCTATCACGACTGTCACTTTTCCTTTCAGGTTAATTTAATTTTCCAGATGTCTAAAATAGGCCGTCAGTGTCACGGTGCAAACACGCACATTATCGCCAATGTGATATGTTAGATAGAATAGAACATAGAACAGTACAGCACAGAACAGGCCCTTCGGCCCTCGATGTTGTGCCGAACAATGATCACCCCACTTAAACCCACGTAACCTGTATACCCGTAACCCAACAATCCCCCCATTATCCTTACACTACGGGCAATTTAGCATGGCCAATCCACCTAACCCGCACATCTTTGGACTGTGGGAGGAAACCGGAGCACCCGGAGGAAACCCACGCGCACACGGGGAGGACGTGCAGACTCCACACAGACAGTGACCCAGCCGGGAATCGAACCTGGGACCCTGGAGCTGTGAAGCATTGATGCTAACCACCATGCTACCGTGAGGCCCCTACTACCGTGATGTATTGATTGATAGAAAGACAGATCAAAAGTAAGGAATCTCTGATCTACCCACACAAGCGAAATCCCTTTCATCTGTCTCTCACGTCCATGTTCTACTTCAAAACTTAGTGGTCAAAATGTGGCCGCTGGAGGAGCCGCGAATTTCACCCTGCACTTCAGCGAATGGGCGTCTACACCATTCCCTCCCGTTAGACCCACCTTTAACCCAGCACAGGATGCAGGCCTTGGATGGTAAAGCAACCCATTTATTAATGAGGATGTGCTTTCGATTGAAATTCACAGCTGGCATTTCACTGCCTCTATTTGCAATCAATAAATTCCATGCGCTAGAGAAGAGACAACGGAAGATTTTTACCTGCACAAATTACTCCGGCATCATTGGAGTGTGACAAGGAATAGGCATCCCAATGTTGTGAAGTACAATCCCGCAGAGCGGACTCGCTCCCTGTGCATTGAACAAATCCCGTCACGATATGTCCGGAGCCTTCCCCAAAGTGAGCCCTGCCCGGTGCACCGAGTGCGGTGCCGCAGCCTAGCTCCCGACACACAACAGCGGCGTCCTTCTCATCCCAATTCTTGTCATACACTGTCCCCCACTGTCCCCTGTAGTGAATCTCCACTCTCCCAGCGCACCGACTGCCCCCATTGCTCAGCCTCAGCTTCACCGCCTCTAGAAATTACAGAAAAAAAGCAGAGTTATTGGCCGCTGGTGAAGCGGGTAATACCGGAATCACTGGCAGCATCGGGCCGTTTGCAGCAGCTCAACAAACCCTGAGCAAATATTAGACATCGTAAATCGAAGAGAGAATCTTAATAAACGGTATAAACAAGGGACGAATAGTGGGATACTTAAAAACAATCATACCGGCTGCGTCAGATTGGAGTGTGGATAGACTCAGAAATTATTCCCACTACACAGGTCAGGATTGAAATGGTCAGCGGTCTCTCACACGAATTGGCCGAGCACAGTCAGATCCCAATCCTAGTGCGGATTACAAGATATACGCCATCACCGCTGAGCCAGCTGCGCCCTTCTGCTCCCGGCTCCTCTGGACAGACATGCAATTTGCTGCACGCTCAGGGAGAGGGCGGGATGGAAAATGTACCCAATCTACTGCCGTCGGTGGAACCGGAAGATGCCGGCCACGAAAGGGCCGTAAAATTCCACGATTCGTCAGTGCTGGTTGGAAACTCGGGAAGTGAATATCTGTTTCAGGCCAACAGCAGGGTCTGATTTTCTCTAGGCCCAGGGACCCAATTAATTGTCGCTCTGAATCAGCCAGCATTAACCTCGCAACAGAAAATAATTGATAACGTGTCAACCGTTGAGCAGGAAGGCACTGAGATTGTCTCACAGATTTCACATTCAGTTGGATGCTTTGGGCAGGAAAATATCCGCTGTGAGAATGAAAGCGATTACCTGCTGAATCAGCCTGGCTGCTCCCGGGTCTGCCTGGAATAGATAGTTGAGTATTAGTGTTCACTGAAACACGACATGAATGAATCTGTCCGAATCAAGCATCACAAAGGCAACACAGGGGCGACATGTGGCACTGGGACTGCGGCGCTGAGGACCTGGGTTCGAATCCCGGCCCTGGGTCACTTTCTGTGAGGAGTTTGCACATTCTCCCCATGCCTGTCTGGGTTTCACCCCACAACACAAACATGTGCAGGTTAGGTGGATTGGCCACACTAAATTTCCACTTTATTGGGAAAATAATAATTAGGTACTCTAAATTTTAAAACGAACACATAAAGGCAACACGATTCTTTGTTGTGTTTATTCGCCACCATTCACCGAGTGATAAAATATTTCACCTAAATCCTGGATCCCACTTTTTCCTCAGGATTGAGTTCCCTGAGTTTCCGGAAGAAGGAACACCGGGAATTGTGATGGTATCTCTTCTGACAAAGCACCGTTGTGCCCACTGCAGAAGGTTTATATCAGTAACGAATCAACATTTCCCTAGAATTCTTTTAACTGAAGAAATGTTGAGCTGTTCCCAATATTCCTGTGGACATTGTCTCCCACAGATCATCATGACTCTTTCCATCGTCACCCTGAAATACCGTCGGACTATGTTGACAATCTCACGAATCCGCTATCTATTCAAAATGGCGCCCCCTTAATATTGGGCACTCCAAATGTCCTGGTCACATTCTATGTGTTGGCTCAATACAATTCATTGTTCCTTAATATATTCCCAGACTCGTCAGCGAACGTGCCTATCAAAGCTCCTGAATCTTCCAATCGCTCGCATATTGACTAATAAAACTATTAAAAAATTAGTAAAACTGGATAGAGATTCCTCCGTGCTGTTCGTTTGCCGAAATTTGTCATTTGATACCAAAACTAACAGCGATAATGGAACTCCTGTATCTCTACACCGCTTTCTAGAATTTCGAGTGTTCGTCAAGTGTGGACAATCATGGAATTCCTCAGTCATCCTCAAGAAATAGTTACACTGCCTATAAATTCATATTTCGATACCCATTGCCAGACGATTGGAACATATTCCAATAGCTACTCAGGAATGTCACAACCACAATGGTCTCACTGGAATATCCGAACCATATTTATTCTGTTCCCTTTTTGGTGACCTGCTCCAGTTATAAACCATTCTTTTCCGAGTGAATCTTCGTAATGTTTCCTCAGTTATTTTCCATTACTTTGATCTTAGAGTGCATTACCGCAAACAATGACAAGCTACAAAAAATAATCATCAGAAGGATCTCCAGATAAAAACACATTGCTATCGATGGACAGTTCAACCATAACATTACTCGCCAGTGTCATCTACAAAAATGCACTGAATGGTGCTGGACCATTAAGCAACGCACTGGGGACTGAGTATCCACAAATATCTCCATTCACAATGATACAGGAGCACAGCACATCTGTGCAAACGATATGCCAACAATTAGCAGTCAGACGTGCCCCGTGGGAGATTCATCTCTGCCTGCACCGGAGGCCCCAGCATCACGAATTCAGCCAGTTCGCGCTCAACTCCTGACATAGTAAAGACGGCACACCACAGCCAATGCACATGTCAGCGGTTTCATTAAACTTGGCACATTCCTGTTACAGCCCTCGCCAAACTAACGACTACTACCACCGAGGAGGATGGCAGCAGCAGATTCCTGGGAACAGCTACACCTGATAGACCCCCTCCAAGTCATTCACCATCCGCACTGGGAAATATAGAGACCTTCCTTCACTATAGCGCGGTAAAAACCTGCAACCCCCCCCCCCCCCCCCCCCCCCCCCCCCCCCCCCATCCAAACAGCACGTTGGGTGTACTCACACATCAGGGATTGCAGAGGTGCGTAAAGACACATCACCACCACTTCTGATGGACAGGTAGGGCTGGACAATAAACGCAGCTCTTGCCAGCATTACCCGCATGCATTAAGTCGATTTTAAACAGTAAACTACAGCAAACCGTCAGAGCTACCTCCTCAGCTGCTTTCAAACCCCGGACCTCGACCACACAGAAGGACACGGACCGCAGACATGCGGGAGCACCAAGAAATGCAAGCCAGGTGCAATGCGGCCTGGGAACTATATAGCCATTCCTATATCGAGAACTATCCTTTCTTAACGTCACTATACTTGGACTTGTGCAACATGTTCTCCCGCCGGTCAATAAGCCGACTCAAAATCATTGATAGTAAATCACAGGCGTGCTTTCAAGAACGGAATATTCACTTGCACGTGTTTTTTTTATAAATTTAGATTACCCAATTATTTTTTCCAATTAAGGGGCAATTTAGCGTGGCAAATCCACCTACTCTGCACATTGTTGGGTTGTGGGGGCGAAACCCACGCAGACACGGGGAGAATGTGCAAACTCCACACGGACAGTGACCCAGAGCCGGGATCGAACCTGGGACCTCAGCGCCGTGAGGCGGTTGTGATAACCACTAGGCCACCGTGCTGCCCTACACTTGCACATCTTAATGCAAATGTATCTTCCCATGGTGGACTGTTCTATGTGCTGATAATAATAATATTTTATCTTAAACTATGACACGTAAATTGGAGAGTTGCCGGAAATACATGGAAATGTTATGAGCAGAATTACTGAAACATATAATAATTATAGGTTACAAGAAATAATTATCAGCAGACCCAGAATATGTGTGAAAAGTGCAACTTCAATTCCATAAAGTTACACTACACCAAATGAACTCGTGATGGATGTGAGTTTAGAACGTAACCCAATATGTATCTAATATTTATGGGACCGGGTGAAGTTTTCTGGGATCTGTCAGTGGAAGTTGAAGGTATATAATGATTCAAACGTTTTTTACGACGAGACGATGCAGCAGGTGAAAGGGGATTTCGGAACAAGTTCGCATATCTCATTACATTCTGCAGGAACCCGCGTCAAATAGGGAATCTCTGTGGAGAGGCTGGAAAATCTTCACTGTTAGATCAACAGGCAGATGACCATTTATGATTTGGAACACTTGATTTCATTTCAAATGGTCACATTTCCAAATATTAGCCACTATTTTTTCAAACATAATCGTGGAACCAATCCACGGGAGAGCAAGGATTTTTCTCTCGCCTCATTGTTCGAGATTGCAATTGATAGTAATCATACAGATAATGGTTAAAGCAACATTTTATCCAGCTTAATTTAAATTCCACATTTTTAATATTGATATCCCGTGTCCAATAATCCAATAACTCAGAATAAGGTGCTTGAAACAGTTCACTGTACCGCAGCGTTCGGGTTCAGAGACTGGAGGCTTTCTTTGTGAACAACACGGTCGCACACGTGACTCGCACTGTGGCTTCACAGCGCCAGAGTCCCAGGTTCGATCCCCTGCTGGTTCACTGACTGTGCGGAGTCTGCACGTTCTCCTTGTGTCTACGTGGGTTTCCTCTGGGTGCTCCGGTTTCCTCCAACAGGCCAAAGACGGGCGGATTACGTGGATTGGCTATGATAAATTGCTTTAGTGAACAAAATAGGTTAGGAGGGGGTACTGCGCTACGGGAATAGGATGGAAGTGAGGGCTTAAGTGGGTCGGTGCAGACTCGACAGGCCGAATGGCCTCCTTCTGCACTGTATGTTCCATGTCTATGTCTATTTCAGAGCAGTCACACAGCGGTTCCATTCAGAAACATATTTGCCTAACCTGTTGGTGCGCTCCGTGGGCAATAACTACTGCCTGGAGTCAGCAGCTTAACGCACATCCAGGACTTTGATACAATCTATTCGAACAATGACGGCGCTCTATTTGTAGCCGAGTCAGTTGAACTCGAATCTTTATTCCAGCCTGCTGTGTTTGCACAAAAGCTCCAGAGGAACATTTTAAATCTACATCAGTATGTGAGTTGCAATCCCTGATCACTCTTTGTTTGATGTTAATATTGGTGACACATTTAAAGTATTTATTAATCAGATGCAAGAAACTCTACATATGACACTGCTGTGAGTATAGTTGAAAAAGTAATTCCTATTTGAAGGCATGATATTATTCCATGGGATGCCTGATCTTAACTTGACAAAACCATCAATATCAGTGCACGGACGATTGTCGGCGCTTGTTATTGATAGTTAGAGATGAAAAACTAGAACTGAACAGACTCATTTTGAATAGCGAGGAACTGAACCGACTCATCGACATAGGACTCTGCAGAAGTAGCCGAGATGAGGAAGGGAATGAAGAAGCAATTCTGGAAATGTCACCGAACACTGCCTGGGACACAGGAAAAGTAAAAATGTGGAACGGGTTCACGCAAAATGAGTGACGATATGACAAACAGAAAGTAAAAACATTTCAGAGAAATACTAATTTGACACGACTGGTTTTATATGAATGCATTTGTGAGGCCATTATGCAACAGCATTCACAAAGCAAATTTCCCACAGAATGAGTAAATCTCAGCTTGTGATAATGTTCCTCACCATAACAAAAGTAATTAATAACGGCATTAATTGCTCTTGTAATTCTTGTGCTAAGATACACTGGCGATTCACTTTTCCCGCCAGCAGCGTACTCCCGCCGGGAGGGTTCTCGGCCACATGGGATGTCTTCAATGGGAAATTCTATTCACAAGAGGCGGGAGTGGAGAATACCGCCGCCAGAGAACGGCGCGCCTCCGGGAAATACGCGGTTCGGATACTGGAGAATCCAGTCTGCTTTGTATCCAATTTGCACAACACTCTAAGGCTGATAAAAATATTTATTTTCCCCATACACGGGATTCACGCGGAATGTCTACTGCGAAAAATCTCTGACACAGATATATAAGGAGCCTCATGACTGTGTTGGTGCAGTTTTAAACTCACTGCATTGGTTTATGCGCCGGGTTCCATTCATCATTCAAAACACCAAATTCTGAGCAATTTAGCCTTGTCAAAGCTTGCACATCCTCGGCACCGTGCTAACCACTGCGCCACCGGTCCCCTGGATTTAACTGATTCAATTAGCGGCTGCACACTTAAACAGAAAAGTTCAATTTAAATTGTTCAATTTGTTTTTATAATGTATTTTACATAATAGGAGTGTCAGGTGACAAACTAAAACCATCTGCCACGGTGTTAATGTTCAAGTACAGATTTAAGTCTCAATTTGATGTAAATCTCTACTGAAAATTTTAAAAATAAGTAAATCATATGTACTATATTCTAAATTTACTTGAAAGGCACGGATTTTTAAATGAAGCAAAGAACCAAAAATATTAAATAAGTCCAAATCCTGTCAGTTAATTTCTCAGCATTATCGGCCAGTCATAAGACATGACTGAAGGACACAGTGGAAAATCCCAGGTCACCTTTTCGAAAAAGGAGCCCAGACTCTGAAACTCTGAGGGAAAAGTCACCTGTTTCTTCCAGGTTCAGCGTGAACTCTCCTTTTTGATTTTAAACTCCAGTTTCTGCAGCCTGCACCAAGAATCTCCGATGGACCGAGATTAAAGATAGGTTCTGCTGGAGACTTGTGAACTCCGAACTATTTGAGGCACAAAAATAGGCCTATTTGTCCAGCCTGAATGTATCTCCGCAAGGAAATCGGATCCAGCTTGTGCCTGTTCCCTATTGTTTCTTCCTTCGTGCGAAACAATAATTCAAACCCAGAATCAAGAATAATGGAAAAACGCTGAGTGTTTCACAGCTTTTCAGACACTGAGCTCCGCTCCTCTAAATGCAGTTTATTACACATTAATAACCCGTTAACCGCGGAATCCAATGTTAATATTCAAACACCTATCTTCCTCAATGTAGCACATACACATTCTCATGACGAGTAATTAATACATCTATTCATTTGTTGCAAATCTTTATCACAGCTGTTTTCTCAATCGGAATCAGAATAGTTTCAGTCTATAGTAACTTACAGTTCAGAAGCTGCAGTGTAATTAGTATCAGAAAGGAGAGCAGCATCGTTCCGACACTCCCTTATTGCGATCAGACAGGAATATTAACCAGAGATTGTTCACAGACACCAGATTGTCCTTCCTGCACGATCTGAAACCCGCGCTGTTCAGACAATTATTACTTTCAGAACAGTTTGTCCTCTTCTGTATAACCAATTCAAGCTGTCATGTGGAAAAGGTAAACCGCCATTTGACAAAGTCCACCAATGAGAAACAACCAGAGCAACAATACGTCAGATGAGCCTCGGTTTCATCCACCTCCTTGTCCTGTGCGGCCCATGAAGGGAAGTGGGTGACTAATCCTGCATCAGAGAAGCATAGAATCTTCCACCACAGACGCAGTGGCCTATAGCAGCTGTAACAAGTCTGTAAGTGAGTGTTCCTAACGCACATGTCCCAGCAGAGTTTCCAGGATCCCGTGGAGTCTGTATTCAGCTGCAATCTGATCGCGAGGTCCATATCTTAACAACTCGGTGAGTGAATAACTTTCTGTTCAGCAACAATTTAATCAACAATTTCAAATGTGCGCAATCTGAATATAATAAAAAACTTATGGGGGGATTAAAACGTTTCCTACTTACTCTTACAGCATCTCCCATAATTTGTTTTATACATTCATGGGACGGAGGCGTCGCTCGTGGTGCCAGCATTTATTGCCCGTCCCCAAAAGGTATTGAGGGGCCAGTTGAGAGTCAATCACATTGCTATGGGCCTGGAGTCATATGTAGATCAGACCTACTACCAGACCAGGTAAGGATGGCAGACTTCCTTCTCTAAATGACTTGAGTTAACCACATGGGGTTTATCGGACAATAGACAACAGTTCATAGTCAAAAGTAGGCATTTTAATTTAGGCATTTTATTGAGATTAAATTCCATCACTTTGCACAGTGGAATTCGAACCCGACTCCCTATTTCATATCCTGGGTCTCTAGATTGCTCGCTCTGCGACAATACTACTCTACCACCATCTCTATGTGGAGAACCATATTCTCGAAGGATGCAATTTCTCGACATAACAGCATCCCGCCCCGATGGTTTTAATCTGGGAAATAGAATCCATATTCTGTCAAAATACTTCAATTGTACAGCCTAAATTATCTGACGAAAATAGTATTACAGAGAGAAAATCCATTGGAATAAGACAATGCATGTCGAATATGAATTCTAAATCGTCTCCATCTGCACTTAATTAATTATACATCATAGATCATAGAATTTACAGTACATAAGGAGGCTATTCGGCCCATCGAGTCTGCACCGGCTCCTGGAAAGAGCACCCTACCCAAGGTTTACACCTCCACCCTATCCCCAGAACCCAGTAACCCACCCAACACTAAAGGCAATTTTGGACACTAAGGGCAATTTATCATGGCCAATCCACCTAACCTGCACATTTTGGACTGTGGGAGGAAACCGGAGCACCCGGAGGAAACCCACGCACAAACGGGGAGGATGTGCAGACTCCGCACAGACAGTGACCCAAGTCGGAATCGAACTTGGGACCCTGGAGCTGTGAAGCGATTGTGCTATCCACAATGCTACCGTGCTGCCCAATTATCCTGGCTGTTTTTATTGCTCTCTCTCTCTCTCTCTCTCTCTCTTTCTCTCTCTCTCTCTTTCTTTCTATTACTCTATCTATCTATCTCTGTCTCTCGCTATCAATATGTGTCTCTGTCATCTATCTAAATCTCTTCTGAATCTTTCCGTGTGTTGGTGCGGTTTGTGTGTATGCACGTGTGTATGTATGTACATCTGTTCTTCTGTTTTTGGTTCGACATTTATAACTAAATATTTCTTTCTAAATATCAATCTCTGAGGTTGCAACGCAACACAGGAACTGGAAAAGGCCATTCAGCCCATCGAGGCCAATGTGATGAAATAGCTGATCCGGGGCGTGACTCAATCTGATTTGATTTGAGGGCTTGTTGAGTAGTAATCAGTGGCCCATTACCCGTAGTATCTTTACTTTGAGAAAAGCTTTCTATCTAAGATTTAAATTAACAGATGATGGAGTATCAATTGCCGTTGTTGTACGTGTGATCCAAATCTCTGCCACATTTTGTGTGACGCAACGCTTCCTAACGTCTCCGAGTGGGTAAAACGATTTTATTTTACCTAACCTGTTGAGCACACTGGGCTAAATCGCTGGCTTTGAAAGCAGACCAAGGCAGACCAGCAGCACGGTTCGATTCCCGTAACAGCCTCCCCGAACAGGCGCCGGAATGTGGACACTAGGGGCTTTTCACAGTAACTTCATTGAAGCCTACTCGTGACAATAAGCGATTTTCATTTCAACCTGGCTTCCGGTGTTCTTATATTCAAGATGTCGATCAGATCACCTTCCACATTCTAGAGGCATTTTGTCCAATCTCTCCACTTATCCCCTGAAGTCCAAGTGTCATTCTCCCAAACCTAGCCTGCATTACAAGGCCAAAATATACTGCCTGGAGTGTAATGGCCAGATCTGCCCACAGTACTCTAAATGGGACATAACAAGGGTTTTGTAAAGCTGCAGCACAAATCCTGCATATTTATATTGCAGTCGTCTCGGTAGAAAGGGCAGCATCCCAGTAGCCTTCTTGAATATATTCTGCACTTCTTCATGGAATTTGAAACATCTACAGCTTTTGCAAAATGTAGTGAGTGACAAGCTCTGTGCACATTTGGAAGAAAATTGACTAGTTAGTGATAGGCAGCACGCTTTTGTGCAGTGAAGGCCATGCCTCACCGACGTATTGAGTTTTCTGAAGGCGTTACAAAGAATATTGTTGAGGGAAGGGCTGTGGATGTAATTTATTTAGACGTTAATATGGCGATAGACAAGGTCCCACATGGCAGACTGGCACAAGAACGAAAATCAGAAGGGATTCGGGGTGGGCTTGTCAGGTGGATACAGAAATGGCTTGGTTGTATAAGGCACATAGCAGCGGTGGAAGGCGGTTTTTAAGAATGGAGATCTGTAGCTTGGGCTGTTCCGCAGGGATCGTTGCTGCGACCTCTGTTGTTTTTCGTGTACATAAGTGATCCGGAAGAGAATGTGTGTGTTCTTTTCAGTACGTTTGCGGACGACAAGAAGATTGTCGTAGATGCTGATAGGCAAGAATTGTCACAGTATAGAACAGGAAATAGCTAGATTGGAGATTTGGGCAAACAAACTGAAGTTGGAGTTTACCCGGACAAATGTGAGGTGATGCGTTTTGGAGGATCAAATCGAGGAATGAATTATACTGGAAGTGGCAGAACCCTTAGGAACATTACCAAACAGAGGGATCTGGGCGTGCTGGTCCACAGTTCCCTGAAGGTGGAATCACTGGTGACCAAGGTGATTAAGAAGGTAAATGGCATGGTTGCCTTCATCAGCCAAGTTATTGAATATCTGAGATAGGAGATCACGTTTCAGTTATATAAAACCGTGGTTAGGCCGCATTTAGAATATTGCGTGCAGTTCCAGTAACCAGATTATTAGAAAGACGTGGATGTTTGGAGAGAGTGTAAAGTAAGTTCACCAGGATGTTGCCTGCTCTCGACGGTGTTCACAACGGGGAAAGATTGAATAAACAAGAAATGTTTTCGCTGGAAAGACAGAAGCTGAGGAGAGACCTGATAGTGGTCTACAAAATTATGAGGGACATAGACGGGGTGGAAAGTCAGAGGATTTTTCCAAGGATGGAAGTGTCAATTAAAAGGGGGTAGGGATTCTAGGTGAGAGGAGGCAAGTGTAAGGAAGATGTGCGGGGTAAGGCTTTGACAGAGAGTGGTGGGTGCCTCGAACACGCGACCAGAGGATGTGATGGAAGCTGGCACATTAGCAAAATTAAGAGGCTAGGTACATCCATATGGAGGCAATAGAACAATACGGACCGAGTATTGTTGTTTAGTTAGGGCATCATGATTGGCTCAAGATTGGAGGGCCGAAGGGCATGTTCCTGTGCTGTACTTTTCTTTGTTCTGGGCAGCTGAACACACAGGCCACTCTTGGATTCCACTGGATTTAGCTTCATACCATCTAGATCCAGAAAGTTCCCAGATATCTCCTTTCTTTGTCGACAATGGGAGTCCTCACACGTTCCTGCGTCCTGCCCTAATGTAAATGCTGAGGCAAATAATTATTCACCGTGTGTGCAATGTTGTTACAGTCATTAACAATACCCCCCTTTCAGTCTGTACCGGGCCAATAGTGTTCCTGATCGCCGACTTTCCTTTTACACAGCTGTTAAACGTATCCTTTTTGATTTTAATGTCCCTTCCAAGTTTCATTTCATTATTCGTTTTTGGTTGCCCTAATAAGCTGCTTTGTAGCCCTTTGCCCGCCCTTTGCAGCATAAAATCACAATAATGGTGAACCTGACGGATCGAATTATAAACAGGAAAAATAAAATCTTTGAGTGACTTGAATGTTGTCACAGCATCTTTGGACCGAGACCTGCAACCATTCATGACAACGTGACTTCTCAGCAAAATAGAATCCAGATTCAGATTAAAGGGAATTTCTCACTGAACCAACAGCTCTGTCAGTCAGAGAGCGCAGTGGGTGAGATGGAATTCTCACCTGACATGAAGCAGGCATTGGGACACGAAATGGTCTTTGCTATTCCGCCTAAATGCGGAGTTTTTATTGGGGAAACAACACAACCACAGGAAAAACTGAAAATAACGTAACATTAAGCTTCAAATGGATCTTTTTATCATCCTCATTTTAAATATCATATTGAACCAAGCCGGTCAACGGGCTTAGAGCCAGCTCATCGACAATGTTTAAAATTAGTCAGAATTTATATTCCAAACCTATTGTGACATCTGTTTCCTCGTCCTGATTGCACAATGTTTGTGCTGACAGAGTGTGGTTTTCACTTTTCAATGTCCATCGCAGAATGCCAAATCGTTTACCGCATGAACTGTCCATTTTAAAAAAACTAAATGAAAGCATAACCATACGCACATCGACATGCACTGCCGTATCCTCAATACAATTGGAAAATGATAGAGCCTATGAAGTGAAATGTCTATTTACAACTTTTCTCTCTATTCGTGAAGTACAAACGGGCCTATTTTAAACTGGTCTTTAATCTGGCTCCCTGTTGTATGTTTCAAATAGATGTTGTGTCAAATTAAAAAAGAAATCCTGGCTATTCTGCAATAGCAAATCAGCTGTGTTGGTGAAATATGCACAGGATTATTGTCGGTGATAATGTACGGGGATAACTAAAGATTTGGAGCTACATTGCCCATAATGAATCTAAAAGACGTTGGAACATAAGAACTAGGAGCAGGAGTACGCTATTTGGCCCCTCGAGCCTGCTCCGCATTCAATGAGATCATGGCTGATTTTTTGTTGACTGTGCTCCACTTTCCGGCCCGAACACCATAACCCTTAATCCCTTTATTCTTCAAAAAACTGTCTATCTTTATCTTAAAAACATTTAATGAAAGAGCCTCTACTGCTTCACTGGGCAAGGAATTCCATAGATTCACAAACCTTTGGGAGAAGAAGTTCCTCTTCAACTCAGACCTAAATCTGCTTCCCCTTATTTTAAGACTTTGCACCCTAGTTCTGCTTTCACCTGCCAGTGGAAACAATCTGCCCGCATCTATCCTCTCTATTCCCTTCGTAGTTGTGTATGTTTCTATACGATCTCCCCCTCATCCTTCTAAATTTAGTGAATATATTCCCAGTACACTCTACCTCCCCTCGTAATCCAAGCCCTTCAGCTCTGGGATTAACCTAGTGAATCTCTTCTGCGCACCCTCCAGTATCAGGACGTCCTTTCTCAAGTAAGGAGACCAAAACTGAACACAATAGTCCAGTTGAGGCCTCACTAACACATAAAACAATTTTAGCATAAATTGGAGCAGAAGTATGTCATTTATCCAAGTTTGTTCCACAATTCAGTAAGTACAATACCGATCTGCAATGATAATCTTCTGGACCACTTTTCCGTCTCATCCCAATATCCCTTGATCCCTTATTGATTAAAATTATATCGATCTCAGACTTGAACATACTTAAAGAGGTGACATGCAGTTTAACTGCAAGCTATTGATATAACTGTCAGTGTAAATGTCTGTTCAACCTCAATTAACTACTAATTTGCAGCGACTAATTGCAGAAATACGTAGTTTAAAAACTGCTGTTAAATTATAGTCATTCATCAATTGAATGTAATTACTTTCAAACAGACGATCGAGGCCAACGTTACATTTCTGAGCGAGTTTGCTGACTTTGCCCGGCTTAGATTGATAGAGTATGTCAGGGCAATGCCGTTCAGTCATCCTTCATTATTAATGCACCAATATTCTTGCACCTTCGTCGTTCAACTTGGCAATCAGCTGAGTGAACGTGCTGCAGTATTTACCGAGCCGCTGGCACACAAATCAAGCCCATTGATATATTATTTGTATACACGAAGAGAAACGTTGCTGAGATTCTGACCAATTGGCATTGAGTTATATTTAGTGTAATGCAAAGCAGCTTTAATTCTGCAGAGCCTCAGAACTCTCGCTTTGTGTTTTCCTGTTCTGAGAAACTGACAGGAAGCACCTGGCGTTCTGGCCATGTCTGTGTTTGCATTTCAGTCGCTGCTCTTCCTTCGTGTTGCGGTGCTGCTACTGTAAATTCTACATTTTGCCGGGCAATGCATCGGGACAAGGAAACTGAAAACTGTAACCATTCACTGGCAACTTCTGACAGCATGGCTTCAATTAAAAATCCCAGCAAGCAATACCTTGTCCTGCTTAGTTGTGGAGGAGCCACCATGCAACTGAAATCCCTGAATGCTTCCTCACCACGCAGAGCAAGCCGGATGGACCATATCACACATACCGTTTGAACATAGAACATAGAACATAGAACGATACAGCGCAGTACAGGCCCTTCGGCCCACGATGTTGCACCGACAGGGGAACATAGAACATAGAACAATACAGCGCAGTACGGGCCCTTCGGCCCTCGATGTTGCGCCGACCTGTGAAACCATCTGAAGCCTCTCTGACCTACACTATTCCATTTTCATCCATATGTCTATCCAGTGACCACTTAAATGCCCTTAAAGTTGGCGAGTCTACTACTGTTGCAGGCAGGGCGCTCCACACCCTTACTACTCTCTGAGTAAAGAAACCGCCTCTGGCATCTGTCCTATATCTATCACCTCTAAATTTAAAGCTATGTCCCCTCGTGTTGGTCATCACCATCCGAGGAAAAAGACTCTCACTGTCCACCCTATCTAACCCTCTGACTATCTTATATGCCTCTATTAAGTCACCTCTCAGCCTTCTCCTCTCTAACGAAAACAACATCAATTCCCTGAGCCTTTCCTCGTAAGACCTTCCCTCCATACCAGGCAACATCCTAGTAAATCTCCTCTGAACCCTTTCCAAAGCTTCCACATCCTTCCTATAATGTGGTGACCAGAACTGCACACAGTACTCCAGGTGCGGCCGCACCAGAGTTATGTACAGCTGCAGCATGACCTTGTGGTTCCGAAACTCAATCCCCCTGCTTATAAAGGCTAGCACACCATATGCCTTCTTAACAGCCCTATTAACCTGGGTGGCAACTTTCAGGGATTTATATACCTGGATGCCGAGATCTCTCTGTTCATCTACACTATCAAGAATCTTGCCATTAGCCCAGTACTCTGCATTCATGTTACTCCTTCCAAAGTGAACCACCTCACACTTTTCCGCAATAAACTCCATCTGCCACCCCTCAGCCCAGCTCTGCAGCTTATCTATGTCCCTCTGTATCCTATAACATCCTTCAGCACTATCCACAACTCCACCGACCTTCGTGTCATCTGCAAATTTACTAACCCATCCTTCTACACCCTCTTCCAGGTCATTTATAAAAATGACAAACAGCAGTGGCACCAAAACAGATCCTTGCGGTACACCACGAGTAACTGAACTCCAGGATGAACATTTGCCATCAACCACCCGCCTCTGTCTTCTTTCAGCTAGCCAATTACTGATCCAAACCGCTAAATCACCTTCAATTCCATACTTCCTCATTTTCTGCAATAGCCTACCGTGGGGAACCTTATCAAACGCCTTACTGAAATCCATATACACCACATCAACAGCTTTACCCTGATCCACCTGTTTGGTCACCTTCTCAAAAAACTCAATAAGGTTTGTGAGGCATGACCTACTCTTCACAAAACCGTGTTGACTATCAACTTGTTATTTTCAAGATGATTATGAACCCTATATCTTATAACCTTTTCCAACATTTTACCCACAACCGATGTAAGGCTCACAGGTCTATAATTACCAGGGTTGTCTCTACTCCCCTTCTTGAACAAGGGGACAACATTTGCTATCCTCCAGTCTTCCGGCACTATTCCTGTCGACAAAGACGACATAAAGATCAAGGACAAAGGCTCTGCAATCTCCTCCCTGGCTACCCTGAGAATCCTAGGATAAATCCCATCTGGCCCAGGGGACTTATCTATTTTGACATTTTCCAAAATTGCTAACACCTCCTCCTTTTGAACCTCAATTCCATCTAGCCTGGTCGACTGAAACTGAGTGTTCTCCTCAACAACATTGTCTTTCTCCAGTGTAAACACTGACGAAAAATATCCATTTAACGCTTCCCCTATCTCGTCTGATTCCTCACACAACTTTCCACTACTATCCTTGATTGGCCCGAATCTTACTCTAGTCATTCTTTTGTTCCTGATATATCTATAGAAAGCATTAGGGTTTTCCTTCATCCTATCCGCAATTGACTTTTCGTGTCCTCTCCTCGCTCTTCTTAACCCTCCCTTTAGGTCCTTCCTGGCTAACGTGTAACTCTCAAGTGCCCTAACTGAGCCTTCATGTCTCATCCTAACATAAGCCTTCTCCTTCCTCTTGACAAGTGCTTCAACTTCCTTAGTAAACCACGGTTCCCTTGCTCGACAACTTCCTCCCTGCCTGACAGGTACATACTTATCAAGGACACGCAGTAGCTGTTCCTTGAAAAAGCTCCACATTTCGATTGTACCCATCCCCTGCAGTTTCCTTCCCCATCCTATACATCCTAAATCTTGCAGAATAGCATCATAATTGCCTTTCCCCCAGCTATAATTCTTGCCTTGCGGTATATACCTATCCCTGCCCATTGCTAAAGTAAACATAACCGAGTTGTGATCACTATCACCAAAGTGCTCACCTACATCTAAATCTAACACCTGGCCGAGTTCATTACCCAGTACCAAATCCAATGTGGCCTCGCCCCTTGTTGGCCTGTCTACATACTGTGTCAGAAAACCCTCCTGCACACACTGCACAAAAACTGACCCATCTATAGTACTCGAACTATAGTATTTCCAGTCAATATTTGGAAAGTTAAAGTCCCCCATAACAACTACCCTGTTACTCTCGCTCCTGTCGAGAATCATCTTTGCAATCCTTTCCTCTACATCTCTGGAACTATTCGGAGGTCTATAGACAACTCCCAAGAGGGTGACCTCTCCTCTCCTGTTCCTAACCTCGGCCCATACTACCTCAGTAGACGAGTCCTCAAGCGTCCTTTCAACCGCCGTAATACTTTCCTTGATTAACAATGCCACCCCCCCCCCTCTTTTACCATCTTCTCTGTTCTTACAGACACATCTAAATCCTGGAACCTGCAACAACCATTCCTGTCCCTGCTCTACCCATTTCTCCGAAATCGCCACAACATCGAGATCCCAGGTACCAACCCATGCTGCAAGCTCACCCACCTTATTCCGGATGCTCTTGGCGTTGAAGTAGACACACTTCAAACCAGCGTCCTGCTTGTCGGTGCCCTCTTTCGAACTTTTAACCCTATCCCTGACCTCACTACTCTCAACATCCTGTACACTGGGACTACAATTTAGGTTCCCATCCCCCTGCTCAATTAGTTTAAACCCCCCCGAAGAGCACTAGCAAATCTCCCCACCAGGATATTGGTACCCCTCTGGTTCAGGTGAAGACCATCCTGTTTGTAGAGGTCCCACCTACCCCAGAATGAGCCCCAATTATCCAGGAAACCTAAACACTCCCTCCTGAACCATCCCTGTAGCCACGTGTTCAACTCCTCTCTCTCCTTATTTCTCACTTCGCTAGCACGTGGCACGGGTAACAACCCAGAGATAACAACTCTGTTCTAGCTCTCAGCTTCCACCCTAGCTCCCTGAATTTCTGTCTCAAATCCCCATCTCTCTTCCTACCTATGTCGTTGGTACCTATGTGGACCACGACTTGGGGCTGCTCCCCCTCCCCTTAAGGATCCCAAAAACACGATCAGAGACATCACGAACCCTGGCACCTGGGAGGCAGCACATCAACCGTGAGTCTCTTTCGTTCCCACAGAACCTCCTGTCTGTTCCTCTAACTATGGAGTCCCCAATGACAAGTGCTCTGTTCCTCTTCTCCCTTCCCTTCTGAGCAACAGGGACAGACTCTGTGCCAGAGACCTGTGCCCTATTGCTTACCCCTGGTAAGTCGTCCGCCGCAACAGTATCCAAAACGGTATACTTGTTATCGAGGGGAACGACCACAGGGGATCCCTCCACTGCCTGCCGGTTCCCAATCCCTCCCCTGTCGGTAACCCGTTTGAGATGAGAACTGAAAAGTACTTGGAAAGTGAGGTCCCCCTCTTACCTTTAGTTGCAGGATGTGATTACAGTTCCAGGGTCATTTCAATGTTGTTGCCAATTCGCTCAGAAATATTTCATAACACAGCATGACAAACACTAACCACGTTGCCTTTTCCGAAGTGTTCGGTCAGCAACTTTGGGACCACTCGGTTACCTGGTCATCCCTGTATTCCTTTATTAGCGAGAGGGCTACTGATGCACTCTTGTACCTTTGTTCAGAGATGAATTCAGAAACTGTCTCGATGTTATGTAATTATGGCTTCAGATATTAATCTGTTATTATTCATGGGGACTTCTCATTTTTGTGCGATGTCGTGGTTAGTTGAGCAGTCTTGTTTGTGTCGACTCACTTTAAGAATGTTGATTCAGCAAGAGTTTGTTGCTTTTGGACGTCATCTGCATTTCTCTTTCCAGTTGGCAATACCCGGATGCATAATATATATTTTGAAACTAAAATTTATCTCGTCTCACATCTCCAAGCAGAAATATAGTTCCCATTTGATTGTTTTTTAAATCAGTGTGTTTTGAGTTGCTGAAGAGTTACCTCCGTATTAGCTAAAATCCCCTAATACATACAGTGACCCGCATAGCAGAACTCACACAGTAACACATGTTTTACTTCTGTCGCAACAACAGCCATTCAACATAACTCTCTGTTACCAATTTACAATCATATAATTTTACTATTTGAAGGCTGCTAAACTCTCTGTCCATTCCCTAGCCGTGCCTTCATATCTCCAACCGTCCAGCATGCTTTTCTGTTTCTGATGAAGACAACTATGGACAATATTACACTATATCCTGGGACACCACACCTCCACCCTTCTACCGCTCAAACCCGTCCTTCCAAACCAGGCCCTCAATATGCTCCCTGCGTTCAGGCCTGAAATGCCACCACTGCATGCTGCATCTTAGAACATTATAAGAAGTCTTACAACACCAGGTTAAAGTCCAACAGGTTTGTTTCAAACACTAACTTTCGGAGCACTGCTCCTTCCTCAGGTGAATGGAGAGGTATGTAGAACATTATGTAGGGCATTTTCGCAATGGCCGTGATTTATGACAGCAGATGGTGTGTCTGTGTGTGCGAGTAGCGGGGTGGTGGTGTGGAGAGGGGATCTCTGTTGATGAAGCCAACAGCGTTTCACAGGATTTTACCATGAAAAGTTGACGGAATTCTCATTGAGATAAAATCCTGAAAGCGGAAATTTATACATTTATTGTCATTTTTCTCACAATTAATTTCATTGTTTTTTAAATCAGTGTTTTTTGAGTTGCAGAAGAATTACCTCCGTTTTAACTATGATCCTAAAATGCATACAGCCCCAAAATGTATACATTTATTGTCATTTTTCTGAATTGTCAGATGTTAATATGTAAGCTACAGCAAAAGGCAAGATCACGACATATATGGGAGAACTTTTTATATGTTTTTTTACAACCGCATATATAATCTTCATTCATTTCATTCATGAAACAGACCCTTCCAATGGTAAAAACAAAACATCTAACAGAAGCAGAAGATCCAAGGGAGTGAGTTGAAATGAAATGAAAATCGCTTATTGTCACAAATAGGCTTCAAATGAAGTTACTGTGAAAACCCCCTAGTCGCCACATGCCAGCACTTGTTCGGGGAGGCGCGTACGGGAATTGTACCGTGCTGCTGGCCTATTATGGTCTGCTTTCAAAGACAGCGATTTAGCCCGTGTGCTAAAACAGCCACCAAGTTGAGCAAGCTTATCCATCCTCCGAGTGAAACAACAGGTCAAAACTTTGAATAAAGTCAAAACTTGCATCGCAAGGAACAATTACAATCTCCAGTCGAGACCTGAAACTTGTACAGTCCACAATACTAATGCAGCAATTCAAACTGGTCACCAGCAGTGATGATAATTGTTAAAGACGTCAGATCAATTCTGGGTTTTTACTTCCTGCAGATGAGTTTTGCCATTTCCTCTATTTTGTCTTTTTCCCTTTCACCCCCTTCTGCCATTCCGGATGATCTTCAAATTTTATACACATTCCAGTCTTTGCCTACTGCCCACAATTCCCTCAGCGCCGCACTATTAAAAGGTACTTTGCCATGAGCTACTCAAAGATGGGACCCACTGCGTTTTGGGGTGCAGAGTTCTGCATCTATCTGAGTGAAACATGTCTTCTCAGTTCAGTCCGAAAATCCCTTATCCTCTTACCCATCTTCTAGATTTCCAAGCCGAGGGAGTGGGAAGGAGGAGCGGTATCTACTTTGTTAAAAATTTCAATGCGTTTTAGTCATTTCAGTTAAATAACATGTCAACAATTTAATCCTTTGTGGGATTAGCCAAATTTACTCAATCTCTTTTTGTTGGACAAAGAACGAACAAATAGACCGACCGGGTAACTAAATTACCCAGGCGGGGCTCCCTGAAAGGACGCTGTTCCATCCGGCTGAACATCATGTGGGTGAGCTAAATCCAATTCCGCACACCCTGCGGCATTGCTCCTTCGGAGTTCCTCATCTGAAGCTGTGGGATGCATACCCTCCCGCACACTATCCGAATGGGCCAGCTCCCCCACTGCATCATCAGCCAGTGAAAGGCGGTAGGAATAGGGAAAGGATATTGAAACAATTAGCTTTCTCCAATAATCAGTACAAAAATCTCGTTCAGATAGGTGGATTCCTGCATCTGGACAATGTCATCTTTTGCAGGTTCACCATTCGTTTACTGGGCTTTGAGGTTGGAAATAGAACCAGTGGAGTCGGAGAAGACAGTGTCTGTGATTATTTTCCCTCAGGTCCTGCAGGAGCCCCTCTGCCAGATATCCTGTGCCGTTAACATCTAGAGAGAACGCTGCCACTAATTTCCTAATGATAGATTGCACAGCCATCTCTCAGTGATAAATCAATGTATAAATACCGATATTGTGTTATCAGGGAAGATGATAATTGATGTAATTGGATATTTAACTGCATTTCGGTCCTATTCTCTGAAACTGCGCTGAGCCAGGTGATGTTAGGGGCTGTTTAGCTCACAGGGCTAATCGCTGGCTTTGAAAGCAGACCAAGGCAAGCCAGCAGCACGGTTCGATTCCCGTAACAGCCTCCCCGAACAGGCGCCGGAATGTGGCGACTAGGGGCTTTTCACAGTAACTTCATTGAAGCCTACTCGTGACAATAAGCGATTTTGTGGGGAGGCTGCAGAAGGATCTAGACAGTTTGGGAGAGTGGTGCAGGAAATGGCTGATGCATTTCAACGTGAGAAAATGTGAGGTCTTGCACTTTGGAAAAAAGAATCCAAGCATAGACTACTTTCTAAACGGTGAGAAAATTCATAATGCCAAAGTACAAAGGGATCTGGGAGTGCTAGTCGAGGATTCCCTAAAGGTAAACATGCAGGTTGAATCCGTGATTAAGAAAGCGAATGCTATGTTGTCATTTATCTCAAGAGGGTTGGAATATAAAAGCAGTGATGTGCTACTGAGCCTTTATAAGGCTCTGGTTAGGCCCCATTTGGAGTACTGTGTCCAGTTTTGGGCCCCACATCTCAGGAAGGACATACTGGCACTGGAGCGTGTCCAGCGGAGATTCACACGGATGATCCCTGGAATGGCGGGTCTAGCATATGAGGAACGGCTGGCGTTCCTGGGATTGTATTCATTGGAGTTCAGAAGGTTAAGGGGAGATCTAATAGAAACTTACAAGATAATACATGGCTTAGAAAGGATGGACGCAAAGAAACTGTTTCCGTTAGGCGAGGAGTCGAATACCCGTGGGCACAGCCTTAGAATTAGAGGGGGTAAATTCAAAACAGAAATGCGGAGACATTTCTTCAGCCAGAGAGTGGTGGGCCTGTGGAATTCATTGCCGCAGAGTGCAGTGGAGGCCGGGACGCTAAATGGCTTCAAGGCAGAGATAGATAAATTCTTGATGTCGCGAGGAATTAAGGGCTATGGGGAGAATGCTGGGAGGTGGAGTTGAAATGCCCAGTACGAATGTTTTGTGGACATTAAATTCAGTGCACCAAATTGTTACAACGCACTGAGCAAGTGCGCCGTTACTTCCCGCCCGCAGAGCTCGAAGTTATGTTACTTTGACCAGTCGAAATAGGCGACTTTGGAACCTGGTTTGTTCCTACGTTTCCTTTGTGTATACCTTGTGCAAGAGTGAGCCGTATTGAACAATTGCTTCCAAGTCTTCTGTTTGGAGTGTGTCTTGTCACACATCATTGATAGCGTTCCCAATGCAATACGGTCTTCCGTGTGAATGCCCACGCTATTTCGACTACGACTGAGAAACCTATCTCTTCAGGAGGATGAGGGGTACCGGTCGTGTTCCCAGACAACACAGTTCGAAACATCATAAACTTTTTTACCCCAGTTGACCATTTCAGGCAACCCACCAGGCCCCAGTAGCTTCTCCTCCTCTCGCCCGATAAACCTATATCACCAGTCAGCGCATTCCCTGTGAGGACGGCGGTTGGCCTGGGGAACGTTATTCGATTCAGGGGGAAGCTGGACGCTCTGCGCTATTCTGAACAATCGTGTGGATTGAGAGCAATAACCGAGATCTTTGTTGTACCAATCACGGTGTAATTATCTTTCGATCGTGACGCTTCCCACACATCAGCTGGGTGAGTTTCAAACTCTTTACACGAGGAAAGAAATTAATCACATCGAAAGTTTGCAACAACAATAAGTGTCGATTCCATGGATAAGACTCCTTTCCGATAAATAGAGATTGAGTAAAATTGGCCAATCCCACAAAGAATTAAATTATAGACTTGCTATTTCACTGAAATGGCCAAAATGCATTGGTGTTTAACGCACTCCTCCTTCCCACTCCCTCGGCTTGGGAATCTATAAGATGGGTAAGAGTTCAATAAAGACAAGAGAGGAATTTTCGGACTGAACTGAGAAGACATATTTCACTCAGATAGAGGCAAGGGAAAATGTCCGATTCTGGAAATAAAATCTTTCGAGGTCAAAAATAGAGGCAATGGCAAAACTGATCATTCTGAATTAAAAACCCGAAATTTGAAAAGTGAAAGGAATGGAGGTGCTGGCGGACACGTTATATATCTACTGCAGCCTCAGAGGATAATGAAGAGGAGAGGATGCTGGGTGTAATTGACAAGTGAAAACGCCTATCAAGAACACGCGTTGTGAGGAATGGTGAAGTGATACAGTCATATGATCGCTAGTGACGAAGGAGGCCATTTTAGTCATCGACTCAGCACCGCCCCGCTGAAGTGCCCCCAACCGATCCACATAACCCACCTAACCCTCAGGATACTAGGGAAAATTGATCATGGCCAATCCACCTAACCTGCGCATCTCGAGACTATGGGAGGAAATCGAAGCACCCGAAAGAAACCCACGCAAACAAGGGGACACTTCCAAACTCCACACAGATATTCCCAAGGTCGGAATTGAACCAGGATCCCTGGGGCTGTGAGGCAGCATTGTTAACCACTGTGCCACAGTGCCGCTTATTCACCCGAGGAAGGAGCTGTGCTCCGAAAGCTAGTGATTTGAAACTAACCTGTTGGACTTTAACCTGGTGTTGTACGACTTCTTACTGTGCTCACCCCTGTCCAACGCCGGCATCTCCACATCATGGTTCATTTAATGGTGAACTTATTTAGATGTGCAGAGATATTGAGCATCATGCTTGATTAAACAGGCTGCTGAGATCCAGGTCCATGACAAAGGTAATATTATCACAGTTTGGGTAAGGAAGATAAAGTGTTCAAAACGGAAACGTGGGCTGGGAGAGCTGTTGGAAGCAAATCAGAGTGAAAGACAATAATCAATTCAATTCGGGTTCTCCAGCAGATGTAGCAGGAGATACTTGTGTGGACTGTTCGCACAGTGTTTTGATTGCTGCATCATAACACCAGCGACCAGGTATGGTGGATATCCTAATCCTATTCCTATTCTATTGTATGTCTGGCCTGGACAGAAGACTGGAACGAAATTCGAGTTAAAGAACAGGTCGCGGATACTGGACTTTGGACCAGAGTGGGACAGGCTGACATGGACATAAATGGAAATTGGCATCAGGCGCCGAGCTCGGCACGTGGAAGGGACTGAACTGGTACAGGTGGGGCATAATGAAACATTGACCCCTGAAACTGTTGTCGAGCAAGGAGAGAGATTTCTGAGGGGGGTAGTAATCATGTCTAATCATGGATAATACTTCAACACCTTAATTAACGAGATAGTAAAACCCCAATTATTATAGATTGTAGCTAAACATATAACAATATAGGGAAACACATGCGACATAGTATCTGTACGTATGTTCGGATACTGTTGTAAAACATATGTTCCCTTGCCTCTTCAATTCCTGTCCTGGCTGCCTTTAGTCGACAATCTTCGTGCGCGCTGCTGAAAACGGAAACACCCCTGGTCCAATGGACTTGCCCAGTGCTTCCCTTGGAGGTTCTGCATCAGAGCCGTCGTGTACGTTTGATAGTCTTCGCAAGCAGTCAATTAGTCTGGCTGGAATTCTGAACTATCTCCTGTTGTCGGTTGCGTATGGTGGAGCTATTCAGTATTTTCCGGAAGAAAAGCAGACATTCTGAAGAACTTCATTTTGTCCTGCGTTCAAATAATAGATTCAGTCAGGACGTTGTTGAAAGGCACTTTCTCCCTCTGCTGCTCTGTCTTTGCCAGGCGCTTCAAGGAAGACATGCCAGGGTGATCTGTGAAAGTTCCGCTAGTGAGCAGACACAGCCAACAATCATGCCTGTGAATAGCACTTGCAGAGTAGATAATCATGTAGTCGTTCAACATTTTCTGAAACCTTGAAATCGTCTGGCTGAAAGACTGGGAAGAACCGAACTTGAAGACTATCGGTGATGTCGTGGAGTTTCCTCACAAAATTCAGACAAAGGGGAAAATCAGTGATTCATCAGGAATTGAGCGGCAATTATTTCTCAGGGAGAGGTGAGCTCCACTACATTGAACTGAATCTCTTCTGTCCAGCTCCATCCGGTCATCGGAGGTTTGATTTGCACGAACGTGTAAACTTCCATGCGGTGGTCGAAGGACAGTACTGCGCCGACCAAAATCTCTTGAATACATCTATTCCCCAGGGGCCCCAACCGTAGCAGCGAGTATTCATCGGAACACTTTTCTTTGAAAACTGCTTTGTTTTAATCTTCCCCTACACTTTTTTAATCCTCCTCTAATGTCTGTCTGGTGTGTCAACGTGACGGAAGGGACGGGATTAGGTAGACCACTGTGCTGTTAGTTCTTTATATATTGATGCTTACCTCTTATTATTACTGAGCCGTTTGTTATTTTTTCCTTATAAATCTGGTGCCTGCGGCTCACTGGAGCAGTCAGCGGTTAAAGATCGTCGGAAATCATAAATTATTGGTTAATTCACTTATGTTGGGACTCCGGGGTCTGTGAGGCTGGAATTAACCGCTCAGTCACCCAGGATGCTTTAAGAATTAACGTTCATAAGAATCTTATCACATGACTGAAAACTAAAGAATATTATTCGTGTCTATAAAATATGACATTGAAAAGTTCAATAAATTGCAGACCCGTTCACACAGCGTCAGTGGAAAGGGAATTAATATAATACAAGTTCAAAAACATAATCAAAATTCATGTTTGAGCACTTAAAGATTATTTCGCACTTATTCGAAAATCCTGGCCTTACTTAACAAAGTTTATTGAAATAATATTGTACTGGAGATCAGTCTGACAAACGCAAAACCCACTGTTTTGCTAACGGCCTTTGATAATGTACCACATAGACATGCAGGACTAAGCTAATACAAGTGGAGTTAGGCGAAATGCAGCAGAATGGACAGGCAGCTGGTTCCAAAAGCAGAAACAGGGAGTATGCATTTAAGGTTTCTTCTTAGATTTACAACATGAGAAAGTGATTTTCCGCAGGGATCAAGGCTGGCGTCACTTGTTTATACTTTGTATGAACAACAGGGAATAGGGGAATAAAGCACAATGTCAACATTTCCAGACAATCCAAATTGAAGGTACAGTGAAGCCACAGAAGGAATACAACAAAATAAATTATGAGTTTAATAATGTATGAAGTGGCAGGGTGGGCATTACATTGGCAATGACATTTCAGGAGAACTAAACATCAGGTGCTGTTTTTGAAAGGCACAGCAAGTATGGCAAATAATTCTGGGAACTTAGGGTCAGAATGGGTTTAATCACGAGAGGAATGGCATTTAAAACACATGACTAAGAAAGGAAAACACATATGCTATGATTTTGAACAGTATCAGAATTAACATTTACACCAGAAAACTGTGAAGAAGTGATCATTTCCAAGAAGAGAGGGGCTAACAAGCCTCCCTTGATATTCAACGGCACCACCGTCGTCGAAATAATGCGGCAACTACAAACAATTAAGGTGCTGGGAATTTGCCAGCGAGTTACTCACCTCCTGCCCTCCCAAAGCATGTTCACCATCTACAAGGAACAAGTCAAATGTGGCAACACTCTCCTGGAAATGCTCTTCTCATAACAATGCTGTGAACAAAGAACAAAGAACAATACAGCACAGTAACAGGCTCTTCGGCTCTCCAAGCCTGTTCCGGTCATGACAACACCCTTGAGCAAAACCCTCAGGTCTTCCTTGTGCCGTATCCCTCTGCACTCATTGTATCCACGTATTTGTCAAGATACCTTTTGAACACCGTTAATGTATCTGCTTTCACGGCCCTCCCTGGCAACGGGTTCCAGGCACTCACCACTATCTATGGAAGGACGGTACTATCCAGAATCATGTGGACCACTTGTTCCACTCCCCACCCATCAAATTATTGCTAACTTCCTGCACTGAGCGCAAAATGTAGCGCAAAGATTGTAACATGGACATGATTCACTGCTGCAACTAAACAAGAATCAGTAAGAACACATCACAAACTCACGGGCTCCAGCACCTAGATGGACAAGGGCAGCACATGGACGGGTAACACCGCCACCTGCAGTTTCCACCCCATGTCTCATATCATCTTGACTTTGAACTCTATCACCGTTCCTTTAGTTCCACGGAATTAAAATCCTGTAAGTGAACCTATGGAATGCAGCTATTCAAGAAAGCGGCTCATCGCCACCTTCTGAAGGCCAGGGGATAACGACATCCACATTCAGTGAAAAGGGAAATATTAAAATCACAGCAACTCGGTTATATAACACTGAGTTTATGGATAACAGACCGTTCTCCATATTACAATACAAATGGTAATCATAAGAAGTTGTACCCATTTCAACTTGTTTGATTCAAGAATGGAGTGACGTCGAAATTATTTTATTCCAGTTTGTGACCCTAAACTCACTATGCTTCTATACTGAAAGATCCTTGCAGTAATACGTGGTGATTTGCATCAATAGTTTCATTCTGATTACTCATATTTTAGTGAGTGAACCACATTGAGTTATATTCTATAGTGAGAGATTCTCCCAGCAATACCAGGTCACTGGAGTTTAGAGCTCTATGTTGGTGAGAGACCCACATTCAGTACAATTCTACACAGTTACTCCGTGTAATGCATGGTCACTGGGAGAAGGTCCAGGACTACAGTCAGATTTAGATTTATTGTCACGTCTACCAAGGTGCAGTTAATTCTGCTATTGTGTCCAGCCAAATTGTACCATGTATGCAAACCATAAGACATACAATAGACACAATGAAAATATATAGATAGAGTCATCGAGTGAAGCATACAGAGTGTCGTGCTACACAGTAGAGAAGATGAGTGAGATATCAGTTCAGTCTATAAGAGTGTAATTTAGGAGTCTGGTAACAGCGGGGAAGAAGCTATTTTGAATCTGTTAGTGCGTGTTCTCAGACTTCTTTATCTCCTCCCCGATGGAAGACGTTGTAAGAGACAATAACCCGGGTGGGAAGGGTCTTTGATTTTTCTGCCCGCTTTCTCGAGGTGTAGGCATTGTCAATGGACGGGACGCGGGTCTGTGTGGTGGACTGGGTGGGGTTCACGACAGTTATACACACAGTATTACTTTGAAATGATGGATGTGCAGAAAGCACTTCAGTGCCAGGGACCCGGGTTCGATTCCTATCTTGGTTCACTGTCTGTGTGGAGTTTGCACGATCTCTCCGTGTCTGCGTGAGTTTCCTCCAGGTGCTCCCGTTTTCACCCAGTGTCCAAAGATGTGCAGGTTGGGTGGATTGGCCATGCTAAAACAAATGCACCCTTCGTGTCCACAATATTCAGATTAGGAAGGGTTAGGAAGATAGGGCGAGTGTGTGAGCCCAGGTAGGATGCTCGTTCAGAGTATTGATGCAGCCACGATTTGCCGAATGAGCTCCACTTTACTGCAGGGTTGCTATAGATCCTTACTGGTAAGATATTTGTCCAATGGCCTCCTCTTCGCTGAAAGGGTGCCGTGGATACTCACTAGAAAGATATTCGTCCAATGGCCTCCTCTTTACTGTCGGGCTGTTATCGATACTCACTAGTTAGACGTTTGCTTTCCCGAGGGATAATTCAAAATTGCACAATATCCCAAGAAAATCATTAGCCTGATACTTCAGAGGGACACTGAGTTTATTATCAACTGGCGAGCAGAATAAAACCGCATTTTAAACCAATTCGAGAGATGTAACAATTATTAATCGCATGCCTGAATAACGGTGCGCACTGCATAGGCTGGCACCACTAAAGTGAGCGAGTAAAGCACAGAGGGTAGCTCACAACCAGAATTGCAGAACTGCAATGATTACAATCACTTACCAGGAACAGCAATAATGGAAAGGATCACAAAATGCATTTTATCAATAATTCCATATATATCACGCATCTTTGTGTGAATTGATCCGTCTCCTCCTGCTGCCGAAAATCTAGGGTATTCACCTTTATTTGATAAAGCCCTTAATAAATATCATGCGGCAAGTCCACAGGAACATTGAGGTTGCAACATTATTGAAATTGTTATTATTAATTTCAACATCTGAACAGGTATGACATTGACTTAAATCCGTGCTGTGACAACATATATTTATTTCATTGAGTGAATTACTGTTCCAAGGACTGAATAACACTGATCATATCAGTTAACTTATGAAATGCAATCTTTTCTCCCAGAAATGCGATTTTACCTTTCAAAAGCCCACAGTCCCATCTCCAGATTTCATCTTGTTTCACGGAGGTGTCCTTCACACGACTCTGAATATTCGGTCATGACATTCCAAGTGTTAGCGGCCCTCTCTCAGGGTTGTTCTATTATATTCTGGGATTTATGCCTTTGAATGTGAAAATTCAGTCATTCTATTAAAGCCGTTCATTTGAGACTGTTTATTTCAGATGATAGGAATCTTTATTACGACAAGTAGGCTTACATTAACACTGCAATGAAGTTACTGTGAAAAACCTCTCGTCGCCACATTCCGCTGCCTGTTCGGATACACTGAGGGGAAATTCAGAATGACCAATTCACCGAAGAAGCTCGTATTTTGGGACTTGTGGCAGGAAACCGGAGCACCCGGAGGAAACCCACGCAGACATGGTGAGAAAGTGCAGACTCGGCAGACAGTGACACAAGCCAAGAATCGAACCTGGGACAATACTAACAACTGATCTACGGTGCGATGTAAACTCCGACAAATCTGGAACTGATTCAACACCATAAACGTGTTAATTGAAAGTGACATTGGTCTTGGTAACTGGACCTATTTTTTTGATCTGCATAAGTGAATTGATAATTGGTTGCTGCTTTAAATAAGTGACTTTTGATTTCTGACTTTCTCGTAATACTTGCTGTTGTAAGTTTGATGCATTTTCTTTGGCCATTTTTAATTCTTTTTGCACTGTGGCGAATTCAGTGATCTTTGGGGCATCCATCTAAAACTAATTGTGATTATTCGGTTCAGTTATTTCAGTATATCATTGTAGTTACCGGGATCAATTTCAGCTCCCGTTTGGTCTCACCTTGAGTGATATTTGCTGTGACCAGTTTAAAGCAATGTTTCCTGAGACATACTTGGCCAGTGTTTAATATTTCTTACTCTCTACTCTGTCCATGCCACTCATAATCTTGTAGACCTCTATCAGGTCGCCTCTCAGCCTCCGATGTTCGAGTGAGAACAGGCCGAGTTGATCTAACCTCTTCTCATTCCTAATGACCTCCATACCAGGCAACATCCTGGTCAATTGCTTCTGTTTCATGCCCAAAGCATCCACATCCTTTGGTAGCGTGGCAAGCAGAATTGTACAAGTATTCCAAATGAGTCCTAAAGCAGGTCCTGTGTAGCTGCAACATGACGCGCCCATTTGTATCGTCAATGCCCTCACCGAGGAAGGCCAGCATGCCCTCTGCCTTCTTGACCACCTTATCCACATGCGTTGCCACTTTCAGTGATCGGTGGACATACAAGGCCAGATCTCTCTGCCTGTCAGTACTCGCAAGAGTTCTACTATTTACTGTGTAATTGCTACATGCATTAGACTTTCAAAAATGCGTTCCCTCACACTTCATCGGATTAAAAGCCATCTGCCCAAGTTTGTATCCTTCTGTACGCTCTGACAATCCTCATTACTATCCGCAACTCCACCGATTTCTGTGTCGTCTGCAAACTTACTTATCAGACCAGTTACATTTTATTCCAAATCGTTGATACGATTACACGAACAACAATGATTATGAACTGATCCCTGTGGAACTCCGTTAATCACAGCCTTCCATTCAGAAAGACACCTTTCTATTGCTAACCTCTGTCTTCTGTGCCGAAGTCTGTTCTGTATCCAACTTGCCAGCTCTCCTCTGATCCCATGTGCCTTCACCTTTTGTACCAGCCAACCATGAGGTACGTTGTCAAAGGCTTTACTGAAGTCCATGTGTCTTCTGCCTTTCCCTCATCTGTCGGCTTTATCACTTCCACGAGAAATCCACTCAAATTAGTGAGGCACGACCTCCGCTTCACAAAACCATACTGTCCACCACTAATAAGGCCATTTGTTTCTAAATGTGCATTAATCCCGTCTCAGAATCTTTTCTAATTATTTCACTGCCACCGACGAAAGGCTCACCGGCCTATAATTCCGAGATTATCTCTGCTCCCTTTCTTAAAGCAATGGAACAGAATTGGCCACTCTCCAGCTCTCTGGAACTTCACCTGTAGCCAATGAGGATACGGAGATTACTGCCAAGTCCAAGGAAATTTCCTCCCCGGCCTCCTTCAGCATTCTGTGTAGATCCCATCAGGCCTTTGGGACTGATCTACTTTAATGGTTTTTACGATGACCAACAGGTCCTCTTTATTAATAACAACATGACTCAGAATATCTACATCCTCTGCCCTAAATTCCTTATCCACCAAGTCCATTGCTTTGGTGAGTACTGAGGCAAAGGATTAATTTACTATCTGAACCCATTTCCTCTCATTCCATACATAGATTCCTTCTAATGTCCTTTAATTGACCAACCCTTACTCTGGCTACCCATTTGCTGTTCACATGTGTATAAAGTTTCCTTAAACCGAGTGCAGCACGGTAGCATAGTGGTTAGCACCGTTGCTTCACAGCTCCAGCGTCCCAGGTTCGATTCCCGGCTTGGGTCACTGTCTCTGCGAAGTCTGCACGTTCTCCCCGTGTCTGCGTGGGTTTCCTCCGGGTGCTCCGGTTTCTTCCCAACGCCCACAGATGTACAGGTTAGATAGATTGGCTATGCTAAATTGCCCTTAGTATCCATAAAAGATTATATGTAGTTATGGTGATGGTGGGGATAGGGTACTGGTGTGGGCTTAGGTGGGGTGCACTTTCCTCGGGCAGGTGCAGACCTGGTGGGCCGAATGGCCTCGTTCATGACCCCATTTAGCCTTCCTAACCTTAAGTACCTTCCTACTTCCTTAGTATTATTTATATTCTTCAAGGGCTTCAACTGCCCTTACCCCTTTAGATCTTACACATGCTACCTTTTTCATTTTGACAAAGTTCATAATACCCCTCGTTATCCAGGGTCTCCGATACTTGCTACTCTTAACTTTCACTCACAGGTACATATCGGTTCTGACTACTAATCAACTGACATTTGAAAGCCTCCTTATGCCGGATGTTGACTCACCCTGGAACAGCCCTTCATCCCTATGCCACTTTACTATAAACTCACCCCAACAGCGCTAGTAAACAACTCCTCTGGGACATTGGTTCCAGTCCTGCCCATGTAGACCTACCGATTTGTAATGTACCCCCCTCTCCCAGAACCGATTCCAATATCCCCTTTTGCATCATCTCTCAAGCCACAGTGGTATCATGTCCACCATCTCTGACAAGCACTTTCACTGATAGCAATCCTGATATTAGTAATTTTGAAGGCCTAATCTTTAGTTTATCTCGAGGTCCCTGAAAGCAGCATGTAGGTGCTCATCGCGTTTTTATACCTATATCGTTGGTGCCTATCTGTACCACGTCAGCTGGCTATTCGCCCTCTTTAGCTTGTCCTGCAGCCGCTCTGAGACACCCAGGACCCTTTCAACAGGGAGGAAACATACATAGAACATAGAACGATACTGCGCAGTACAGGCCCTTCGGCCCACGATGTTGCACCGACATGGGAAGACAAAAACTAAAGGCCATCTAACCTATACTATGCCATTATCATCCATATGCTTATCCAATAAACGTTTAAATGCCCTCAATGTTGGCAAGTTTACTACTGTTGCAGGTAGGGCATTCCACGGCCTCACCACTCTTTGCGTAAAAAAACCTACCTCTGACATCTGTCCAATATCTATTTCCCCTCAATTTAAGGCTATGTCCCCTCGTGCTATCCAACTCCATCGCGAGAGAAGGCTCTCACTGTCCATCCTATCTAACCCGCTGATCATTTTGTATGCCTCTATTAAGTCACCTCTTAACCTTCTTCTCTCTAACGAGAACAACCTCAAGTCCATCAGCCTTTCCTCATAAGATTTTCCCTCCATACCAGGCAACATCCTGGTAAATCTCCTCTGCACCCGTTCCAAAGCTTCCACGTCCTTCCTATAATGAGGCGACCAGAACTGTACGCAATACTCCAAATGCGGCCGTACCAGAGTTTTGTACAGCTGCAACATGATCTCATGGCTCCGGAACTCAATCCCTCTACCAATAAAGGCCAACACACCATAGGCCTTCTTCACAATCCTATCAACCTGGGTGGCAACTTTCAGGGATCTATGTACATGGACACCGAGATCCCTCTGCTCATCCACACTGCCACGAATTTTACCATTAGCCAAATATTCCGCATTCCTGTTTTTCTTTCCAAAGTGAATCACCTCACACTTCTCTACATTAAACTGCATTTGCCACCTCTCAGCCCAGCTCTGCAGCTTATCTATGTCCCTCTGTAACCTGCAACATCCTTCCACACTGTCTACAACTCCACCGACTTTAGTGTCGTCTGCAAATTTACTCACCCAACCTTCTGTGCCCTCCTCTAGGTCATTTATAAAAATGACAAACAGCAATGGCCCCAGAACAGATCCTTGTGGTACGCCACTCGTAACTGAAATCCATTCTGAAAATTTGCCATCAACCACCACCCTCTGTCTTCTTTCAACTAGCCAATTTCTGATCCACATCTCTAAATCACCCTCAATACCCAGCCTCCGTATTTTCTGCAATAGCCGACCGTGGGGAACCTTATCAAACGCTTTACTGAAATCCATATACGCCACATCAACGGCTCTACCCTCGTCTACCTGTTCAGTCACCTTCTCAAAGAACTCGATAAGGTTTGTGAGGCATGACCTACCCTTCACAAAACCATGCTGACTATCCCTAATCATATTATTCATTTCTAGATGATTATAAATCGTATCACTTATAATCCTCTCCAAGACTTTACCCACCACAGACGTGAGGCTCACCGGCCTATAGTTACCGGGGTTATCTCTACTCCCCTTCTTGAACAAAGGGACCACATTTGCTACCGTCCAGTCCTCTGGCACTATTCCTGTAGCCAATGATGACCTAAAAATCAAAGCCAAAGGCTCAGCAATCTCTTCCCTGGCTTCCCAGAGAATCCTAGGATAAATCCCATCAGGCCCCGGGGACTCATCTATTTTCACCTTGTCCAGAATTGCCAACACTTCTTCCCAACGCACCTCAATGCCATCTATTCTAATAGCCTGGGTCTCAGCATTCTCCTCCACAACATTATCTTTTTCCTGAGTGAATACTGACGAAAAGTATTCATTTAGTATCTCGCTTATCTCCTCAGCCTCCACACACAACTTCCCACCACTGTCCTTGACTGGCCCTACTCTTACCCTAGTCATTCTTTTATTCCTGACATACGTATAGAAAGCTTTTGGGTTTTCCTTGATCCTACCTGCCAAAGACTTCTCATGTCCCTTCCTTGCTCGTCTTACCTCTCTCTTTAGGCCTTTTCTCGCTTCCTTGTCACTATCAAGCGCCCCAACTGAAACTTCACGCCTCATCTTCAAATTGGCCTCCTTCTTCCTCTTAACAAGAGATTCCACTTCTTTGGTAAACCACGGTTCACTCGCTCTACACCTTCCTCCCTCCCTGACTGGTACGCACTTATCAAGAACACGCAATAGCTATTCCTTGAACAAGCTCCACATATCCAGTGTGCCCAACCCTTGCAGCCTACTTCTCCAACCTACACATCCTAAGTCATGTCTAATGGCATCAAAATTGCCCTTCCCCCAGCTATAACTCTTGCCCTGCGGGGTGTACTTATCCCTTTCCATCACTAACGTCAAGGTCACCGAATTGTGGTCACTGTTTCCAAAGTGCTCACCTACCTACAGATCTATCACCTGGCCTGGTTCATTACCCAAAACCAAATCCAATCCTTCCTGGAGTCTCGTTTGAGTCCGCAGAAACGTCTGTCTACTCTCCTCACAATCGAATCCGCTATCACGTAAGCTCTACCTCTCTTTTGTGTGCCGTCTTGCGCACCAGAGGCAGCCACGGTGCCTTCCCCCGTAAGCCATCTACTTCAAAGGTATCCAAAACGGCAGAAATGTTTTGGAGGGAGATGGCGGCAGGGGACCTCTGCACTCCCTTCCTACTCTTCCTCTGGCTGTTGGTCACCCATTTCCTATCTCCCGCAGTATTCTTTATCAACTCGCTAAACGTGCTATCCACGACTTCCTCAGCATTGTCGATCTCCAATGTGAATGTACCACTTCTCCAGAGCCGTCAAGCGGTCTCACAGGATCTGCAGCTGGACTCACGACATGCACGTGAAGGAGCCACGGACAGTGGACTTTTCCCTGAACTGACCAATCGCACACGAGAACCATGGCACGGGTCCGGGATCTCCTGCCATGTCTAACCCCGGAAGTTAAATTACAACAACAATGCCAACAGAAACATGAAAGGGAAAAACTACTTACCTAGAACATAGAACATAGAACAGTACAGCACAGAACAGGCCCTTCGGCCCTCAATGTTGTGCTGAGCCATGATCATCCTACTCAAACCCACGTATCAACCCTACACCCGTAAACCAACAACCCCCCCCCCTTAACCTTACTTTAATTAGGACACTACGAGCAATTTAGCATGGCCAATCCACCTAACCCGCACATCTTTGGACTGTGGGAGGAAACCGGAGCACCCTGAGGAAACCCACGCACACAGGGTGAGGACGTGCAGACTCCACACAGACAGTGACCCAGCCGGGAATCGAACCTGGGACCCTGGAGCTGTGAAGCATTGATGCTAACCACCATGCTACCCTGCTGCCCCTACAACAACCTGTCAACAACCAATCACTTACCTGCTGGTCCAGGAGACTGAGTCTGGCTTGCTACCCTCTACTCAGTCTGAGAAGAAGAAAAAAACAGAAAACAAAACACGTACCTTACAAAATGACGCTCATAATCTACTTCGGTGAGCCTCGGAATGAAAGAGTTAAGGACACGAGTCACCTGATTTCTGGAGAAACACTTACTTTCCTGACTGCACTCCGGATATCTCCTGTTCATCTCCGCTCCCGATATGAACGGCTTCTGACCTGCTGCAGGGCAAAGCCACTGTCAGGAAGTTTGAGTGTAACAAATCAAGGGTTAAAAGACCACCCATCCTCGATTCCCACCGAGCTTTAAATTCGCAGCTCCCAAACTCACTCTTCAATGTGGCTCATTATGGCTGTATCCGCTGGCTCACTGGGATTGAACACTGTGTAAATTTTACAATCTTTGTAGTCCACAGTCTTTGCAAAACTGTTGCCTTATAAGAACATAAGAACATAAGAACATAAGAACTAGGAGCAGGAGTAGGCCATCTGGCCCCTCGGGCTGATCTTTTGTGGACTCAGCTCCACTTTCCGGCCCGAACACCATAACCCTTAATCCCTTTATTCTTCAAAAAACTATCTATCTTTACCTTAAAAACATGTAATGAAGGAGCCTCAACTGCTTCACTGGGCAAGGAATTCCATAGATTCACAACCCTTTGGGTGAAGAAGTTCCTCCTAAACTCAGTCCTAAATCTACTTCCCCTTATTTTGAGGCTATGCCCCCTAGTTCTGCTGTCACCCGCCAGTGGAAACAACCTGCCCGCATCTATCCTATCTATTCCCTTCATAATTTTTAATGTTTCTATAATATCCCCCCTCATCCTTCTAAATTCCAACGAGTACAGTCCCAGTCTACTCAACCTCTCCTCATAATCCAACCCCTTCAGCTCTGGGATTAACCTTGTGAATCTCCTCTGCACACCCTCTAGCGCCAGTACGTCCTTTCTCAAGTAAGGAGACCAAAACTGAACACAATACTCCAGGTGTGGCCGCACTAACACCTTATACAATTGCAACATAACCTCCCAAGTCTTAAACTCCATCCCTCTAGCAATGAAGGACAAAATTCCATTTGCCTTCTTAATCACCTGTTGCACTTGTAAACCAACCTTCTGTGACTCATGCACTAGCACACCCAAGTCTCTCTGAACAGCGGCATGCTTTAATATTTTATCGTTTAAATAATAATCCCGTTTGCTGTTATTCCTACCAAAATGGATAACCTCACATTTGTCAACATTGTATTCCATCTGCCAGACCCGAGCCCATTCACTTAACCTATCCAAATCCCTCTGCAGACTTCCAGTATCCTCTGCACTTTTCGCTTTACCACTCATCTTAGTGTCATCTGCAAACTTGGACACATTGCCCTTGGTCCCCAACTCCAAATCATCAATGTAAATTGTGAACAATTGTGGGCCCAACACGGATCCCTGAGGGACACCACAAGCTACTGATTGCCAACCAGAGAAACACCCATTTATCCCAACTCTTTGCTTTCTATTAATTAACCAATCCTCTATCCATGCTACTACTTTACCCTTAATGCCATAAATCCAGTTCCATAATCCAGTTTCATGCGTGCTTTCTTCATCGACGGTCTGCTCGGAAGCAAAAGTATCTCACTTGATATTACAGTGCTAATTAAAGTATTCACTCCGTCAATATTGCAAGTCACTCTTTTCAGTGACTTCATGGTATTATCCACAAACCTGAATCTCGTGAAACTTTCAAATTGCTTAATCTTGTTACGTTTTGCAGCATTCAAAGGGTCCAGTTGACATGTTAACCAGTCAACCCACACACAGTTGATGTGCAGCCACTGTTAAACACAGCATAATTGAAGGATTGTGCAACCAACACTTTCATTCCCGGAGTAAAGCTGCTCGTTAATGGGACAATGCCTTCTTTCTGGTCATTATCTTTTCCCTCTTCCGACTTTTCCATGTCACGTTTAGCTTCAAACACTATTATCACGTGCTGCAGAGTTGAAAGCATAATGAAGTTGAGTGTCACACCGAAAACATTTGTTTACCATTCCCTGGACATTTCAGGTGGCCATGTTAAGGCCTCTATCCAATGAGGTATCATTATCTTAAATTTAACCCCTGTCAAAATCTGGAGACCAACCATACTGACCACTCCAACACAGACCAGTACAGCTTCTTTCCAAACAGATTTATTTTTCCTTGAACGCACTCCATGTAGAACTCTGGCACCGAACCAAGTGCCGGCTGCAACCCCGTTATATGTCGTGTCTATTATTGTATACCTTACATCAATTTGATATGAATTTGGAATGTCTCATAATCCACTCCTAACAGGGAAATCTTGCTTCCCTAATTTGATCGGGTTTTCGAGGGAAAGGCAGTAGATGTTATAGAACATAGAACAGTACAGCACAGAACAGGCCCTTCGGCCCTCAATGTTGTGCCGAGCCATGAACACCCCACTCAAACCCACGTATCCACCCTATACCCGTAGCCCAACAAACCCCCCCCCCCCGCCTTAACCTTACTTTTATTAGCACACTACGGGCAATTTAGCATGGCCAATCCACCTAACCTGCACATCTTTGGACTGTGGGAGGAAACCGGAGCACCCGGAGGAAACCCACGCACACAGGGGGAGGACGTGCAGACTCCGCACAGACAGTGACCCAGCCGGGAATCGAACCTGGGACCCTGGAGCTGTGAAGCATTTATGCTAACCACCATGCTACGCTGCTGCCCCCTATGTTGTATACATGAACTTCGGTAAAGCCTGTTACAAGGTACCGCCTGGCAGACTGGTCCAAGAGCTGAAGTCACATGTGATCAGAGGAGAACTTACAAGTTCGATACAGAGCTGCCTTGGTCACAGAAGACAGTGGGTAGCAGTAGAAGATTGCTTTTCTGCATTGAAGGCTGTGACTCGAGGCGTTCCACAGGAATTAGTTCTGGGATCTTTGTTGTTCTTAGTATACATAAATGATTTGGAGGAAAATGGAGCTGGTTTGATTAGTAAATTCGCAGACAACACAGGAATTGGAAGAGTTACGGATAGTGAAGAGGACTGTCAGTGGATACAGCAAGATATAAACTGGTTGGAGTCTTGGCAAGAGAAATGCAAAATGTAGTTTAATCTGCACAGGTTTGAAGTAATTCACATTGGAAGGTCAAATGCATGTGCGAATTACTGAATAAATGGTAGAGCTCGTGCGACTATTGACAGGCAGGCAGATCTGGGAATACATTTCCGCCGATCACTGAAGATGGCAACATGTGGAGAAGGTGGACAAGAAGGCATCCATCATTCTGACCTTCATTAGTCGGGGCATTGAATATAAAAATTGCCAAGTCATGTTGCAGCTGTACGACCTGAGTTAGGATTCATTTGTGTGCAACTCTGGTCGCCACACTACCAGAGGGATATGGATGCTTTGGGGAGGGTACAGAAACAGTTTACGAGGATGTTCCCTGGAATGGAGGGCATTAGATATGAGGAGAGGTTAGATAAACCCGATCTGTTCTTACTAGAACGGCGGAGATTCAGAGGCAACCTGATAGAGGTATCCAGGGGCGGGTGGAGGGGGTGGAGGGTGAAGCGGGAAGGACCATAGATCGATCCAGAGTGCGGAGAAATTCATATTGTGTCAATTAAATTAAATTAAATGAAAGGCAAAAGAAACCTCTCTGTACAATTAAGTAAATTAACGCAGGTAAGAAAAATGTGATGCATTGATACAATAGTTTATAAATATGAGAAATGCAATGCTAATAAAAAGATTCGGAACAAACCCGTGAGCTGCATGAGATCTACGTCTCCCAACCCACTCTGTTGAACACATCCAGATATAGTCAAGAGCAATATTCCACTGTCCCATTGCAACCTGGTGCTCCAGAGGACACGTTCACCTATCCTGCAGCAGAACATGCCTGCGTTTCACTTCACAACCACTGTTCACACACACTGACCCAAGCTGCATGTCAGAAGCCAATCTGTCTGTGCCATTCCTCCTGGATTGTTCCGAAATCCCACGTCAGAATCGCCTGCAGGTTGAAATCTTTCATAGAATCCATACAGTGCTGAACGGGGACCATTTGGCTCATCGAGTCTGCACTCGCCCATGAAATGAGCACCCTATTTAAGCCCGCGCCTCCACCCTATCCCCGTTACCCCACCCAAAACAAATGTTTGTACACTAAGGGGTAAACAATCATGGCCAATCCACCAAACATGCACACCTTTGGACTGTGGGAGGAAACCATAGCAACCAGAGAAAACCGTGCCAGAGAAAGTACACTCTCCACACGGACAGACACCGAGGCTGGAATGATACCGGCTGGATGGCGCTCTGAGGCAAGCATGCAAACCACTGTGACACTGGACTGCAGCCGTCTGGACTCTGCACTGCGCAGATGCACCGTGCAGGACAATGTCTGGGATCTCTGACAGTCTCTTTCTTGTTTTTTAAAAATATTTTTATTCTCCCCCTTTTTGACATTTACTCCCAAATTTACACCCACCAACAATAAACAATGATCAGCAACAAATATGTCAATCGCCAATAACAATAACAACGATCCCATCCTCCCACTAACCCCTAAACTTTTGCCAGCATGTTTGCACAAACAAACGACAAAAAGGAATCAGGGATTACCCATATTCACCCTTAATGCACTCAGACCCCCTTCCCCCAACCCTTCCACCTATCCCCCCAAAAAAACTAATGTTCGATGTTATCCAGTTCCTGAAAGTGCACAATGAATAATGTCCATGACTTGTGGAACCCTTCCGTCCTTCCCCTCAGTTCAAACTTAACCTTCTCAAGAGTCAAGAGTTCCACAGCCCCCCCCTCCCCCCCCCCCTTCCCCCCTCCCCCCCGTCCCCCCCCTCCCCCCCCCCCCCTCCTCCCCCCCCCCCCCCCCCGCTACGCAAGGGCACAGGGTGGAGAGTTTGCTCTCCAAACCATCAAGATCCGCCTTCGGGCGATCGACGATGCGAAGACTACGATGTCTGCCTCTGCAGCCGTTTCCAAACGTCCGACACCCAGAATATGGCCTCCCAGGGACCTGGGTCCACTTTCAAATGCACCACCTTGGAACTTACCCTAAAACCCTGCTTCCAGTCATCCTTGAGTTTTGGACAGTGCCAAAACATATGAACGTGATGAGCCTCTCCCCCCCCCCCCCCCCCCCCCCCCCCCCCCCACCCCGCGCAACGCTCAAACACATAGTCTTCTCATTCAAAGAATAGGCTCATCCTCGCCCTCGTGAGGTGTGCTCTGTGTACCACCTTCAGCTGTGTCAGCCCCAACCTCGCATATAATGTGGAGGCATTTACTCTCCGGAGCATCTCACACCACGCCCTCCTCCCGAACATCTCCCAACTCTTCCTCCCACTTTGGTTTGATCCGTTCCAGTGGTGCCTGATCCTCTTCCAAAATACTCCGTGCACCGCTGAAACTACCCCCTTCTCCACTCCCCCTGTCGTCAGAATCTCCTCCAGCAATGTGGAGGCCGGTTCCTCCGGGAAGCTCTGTATCTCCTTTCTGGCAAAATCTCGAACCTGCATGTTTCTAAACATTTCTCCCTGCTCCAGCCCATACTTCGCTTCCAGCTCCTTCAATCCTGCAAACCAACCCCTAAGAAACAAACCTTTTGGCGTCTTAATCCCATTCTCTCCGCCTTCAACACCATAATCCCAGCCAAGCTCATATCAAAGCTCCAAAACCTAGGACGTGGCTCTCCACTCTGCAAATGGATCCTTGACATTCTGACCAACAGACCACAGTCAGTAAGAATGAACACCAACACCTCCTCCACAATAGTCCTCAATACCGGTGCCCCGAAAGGCTGCGTACTTAGCCCCCTACTCTACCCCTATACACACACAACTGTGTGGCAAAACTTGGTTCCAACTCCATCTGCAAGTTTGCTGACGATACGACCATAGTGGGCCGGATCTCGAATAACGACGAGTCCGAATACAGGAGGGAGATAGAGAACCGAGTGGAGTGGTGTGACGACAACAATCTGTCCCTCAATGCCAGCAAAACTAAAGAGCTGGTCATCGACTTCAGGAAGCAAAGTAATGTACACACCCCGGTCAGCATCAACGGGGCCGAGGTGGAGATGGTTAGCAGTTGGTGCACATCACCAAAAATTTGCCCTGGTCAACTCACGTCGACGCTATCACCAAGAAAGCACAACAGCGCCTATACTTCCTCAGGAAACTAAGGAAATTCGGCATGTCCACATTAACCCTTATCAACTATTACAGATGCACTATAGAAATGAAATTAAAATCGCTTATTGTCACAAGTGGGCTTCAGTGAAGTTACTGTGAAAAGCCCCTAGTCGCCACATTCCGGCGCCTGATCGGGGAGGCTGGTACGGGTATTGAACCGTGCTGCTGGCCTGCCTTGGTCTGCTTTAAAGGCCAGCGATTTAGCCCAGTGTGCTAAACCAGCCCTATCGGGCTGCATCACAGCCTGGTATGGCAACTGCTAGGCCCAGGACCGCAAGGAACTTCAGAGAGTCGTGAATACCGCCCAGTCCATCACACGAACCTGCCTCCCATCCATGAGACTCCATCTACACCTCCCGCTGCCGGGGTAAAGCGGGCAGCATAATCGAGGATCTCTCCCACCCGGCTTACTCACTTTTCCAACTTCTTCCATCGGGCAGGAGATTCAGAAGTCTGAGAACACGCACGAACAGACTCAAAAACAGCTTATTCCCCACTGTCACCAGACTCCTAAATGACCCTCTTATTGACTGACCTCATTAACACTACACCCTGTATGCATCAACTGATGCGAATGCTTATTGTATATCTTTTGTTGCCCTATTTTGTATTCTCATGCATTTTCTTGAATTTTGTTTAATTCCCTTTTCTTCCATGTACTGAATGATCTGTTGAGCTGCTTGCAGAAAATTACTTTTCACTGTACCTCATTACACGTGACAATAAACAAGTCGAATCCAATCCAATCCAATCTTACCATTTCCGGAAACTTCCATCCAACCTCCCTCGCTCAAATCGGTGGTTCCCCCGAATCGGGTCTCCTTCTTGTTTTACAATGAAAGATACATTTTTTTAAATTCAGATTATTCAAGTCTTATTTTCCAGTTTCGCGGAGCCAATCCAACTATATCTCATTTTGGATTGCGGGAATGAGACCCACGAGGACACGGGGAGAATGTGCAAACTCCACACGGACAGTGATCCAGGGCTGTGATCGGCACCATTAGGCAATGTCGAAAGGGAATTTAGAAAGGAAATTAGGAGAGCAAAAATAGGACATGAAACGATACTGGTAGGCAAAATGAAGGAAAATCCTAAATTGCTTTACAAGTACATTCATGGTAAAAGGTTAACTAGGGAATGACTAGGGCCAATGAAGGACCATAGCGATAATTTGTGTGTGGAGTCGGAGGATATATTTCGGGTACTGAGGTCACTCTGAGAGGGGCAGTGTGGGACCAGGGAGAAGGACTGCAAAAAAATTAAACGATTAACTGGGAGAGACAGGAGTTCCTGACTGGTCTGGCAGGCTTAAAAGTAGACAAATCTCTCGGCTAGACAAATGTATCCCATAATGCTGAGTGAGGCAAGGGAGGAAATACAAGGGGCGCTGGCAATAATTTTCAATGCCTCCGAGGCCGCTGGAGCGGTGTCAGAGGACTGGAGAGTAGCCAATGTGGTACCTTTATTCACAAAAGGTGGAGGGCTGAACTAGGAAACTACAAACCAGTCAGTCTAACCTCAGTGGTGGGGAAACTATTGGAACCAATCCTGAGGGACCCAATTAATCTGCACTGCGATTGGCAGAGGTTAATCAAGAACAGTCAGCATGGTTTTCATCAGGGAAGGTGATAACTGACCATCCTGAATGAATTTTTCAAAGCGGTGATCACATGTGTAAATGAGCTCAATACATTTGACGTTTCTACGTGGACTTCAGAAAAGTTTTTGATAAGGTTCCACATGGCGTGGCGAAGGTAGGAGCACATGGGGTCAGAGGGAATTTGGCAAATTGGATCCAGAATTTGCTAAGTGTCAGGAAGCAGGCAATGATGTGAGGGGTGTTTTTCTGAATGGCAGCGTGTGACGATGGGGCCCGCAGTGATCAGTGATGGGGACCTTGTTTTTTTTGTGGTTTACAGAAAGGTTTGAATATGAAACTAGTAGGGTTATGGAATCCACCATATAGCTCGGATGTCATAGAAATGGAAATGTTTGAGAGGATGTTGCCTGGGCTGGAGAGTTTTAGTTTGAAAGAGAGATTGACTAGACGTGGAGTGTTTTTCTTGGAGCAGAGACTGAGGGCGGACATAGAACAGAGAGCTGCACTCTTGAGGCATATAACTCGGTTAATTTATTTTCTCTCCACAGATGCTGCCTGACCTGTATTATCACATTTTCCATTTCAGTATCTGAGGAGTTGTTTATGGTGCTGAACATTGTGCAATTGTCAGCGTTCTGATGATGGAGGGAAGGTCATTGATGAAGCGGTTGTAGGTGGTTTGGCGACAGAGGCGACATGAGCAATTGTCAGTGACTATTGACTGGAATGTACTGCCTGACATTGAAGTGGAAGTAGATTCTATCATGGACATCAAGAGATAATTTTATGTAATCTCATTGAATTCCTACAGCGCATACAAGTCCTGGAAAATGGGACTAGAATGGTTAGACGTTCGTTTTTTTACCAGCAAAAGCGCAATGGGCAGAGGGGCCTTTTCTGTGCTGCAAGATTCTGTGACTCCAATTACAGAAAGAAGTGCTTTGGACCATTGAGTCTACTCTAACCAGCTGAAAGAGCACTGTACCGAGGTCCACTCCTTCCCCATCACCGCCCTATCCCCCATCACCCCTTAACCTAACCTGCACATCCCTGGACACTTTACCATGGGTCAATTTAAGATGGCCAATGCACCGAACCTGAGCTTGGAGTTGGTCAAACATAACTCTGGCGTTGGGCAGGGTGGCTCTTGCACATCGGCTGTGATTTGAGTTTGCAATCGCTGTTATACTGTGGGTCATGGAGAATGTCCAATCTGAGGATAAATGTCTACTTTGTGAGGAGGACATTTCACATTGGAAACTGTGAATTCAGTGTGGAGCTGGCCAATGGCTTTCATTGAGATTGAGCTGAAGCTCAGTCAATGTGAGCTTGTTTTGTCAGTAAAGATGCTGCCTTTGGTCATTCTCTGTTTCAGGGAATTGTTGTCAATCTTCTGCTCCATCCAATCTCATCCAATCTGGACAATGGGCTGCAGGAGCCGCCACTGTGCCTACGCCACAACCACATCCTGCGGGTGGCTGCTATCTTCAGTTGCTGGGTGTGACGGACGGCGGCTATCTTGAGTTGCCAGAGGAGACGGTTTGAGTGAGGGAAAGCCCCACCGTACATGCAGCTCTTTTCATAGAATTTACAGTGCAGAAGGAGGCCATTCGGCCCATCGAGTCTGCACCGGCTCTTGGAAAGAGCAACCTACCCAAGCCCATACTTGCACCCAATCCACATAACCCAGTAACCCCACCTAACACTAAGAGCAATTTGGACCCTGAGGGCAATTTAGCCTGGCCAATTCACCTAACCTGCACATCTTTGGACTGTGGGAGGAAACCAGAGCACCCGGAGGAAACCCACGCACACACGGGGAGAACGTGCAGACTCCACACAGACAGTGACCCAAGCCGGGATTCGAACCTGGGACCCTGGAGCTGTGAAGCATTTGTGCTAACCACTATTTGTGCTAACCACTGGTTTTGGGCAATGAACCAGGCCAGGTGTTAGATCTGGAGGTAGGTGAGCACTTTGGAAACAGTGACCACAATTCGGTGACCTTTACGTTAGTGATGGAAAGGGATAAGTATACCCCGCAGGGCAAGAGTTATAGCTGGGGGAAGGGCAATTATGATGCCATTAGACATGACTTAGGATGTGTTAGTTGGAGAAGTAGGCTGCAAGGGTTGGGCACACTGGATATGTGGAGCTTGTTCAAGGAATAGCTATTGCATGTTCTTGATAAGTACGTACCAGTCAGGCAGGGAGGAAGGGGTCGAGCGAGGGAACCGTGGTTTACCAAAGAAGTGGAATCTCTTGTTAAGAGGAAGAAGGAGGCCTATGTGAAGATGAGGCGTGAAGTTTCAGTTGGGGCGCTTGATAGTTACAAGGAAGCGAGGAAGGATCTAAAGAGAGAGCTGAGACGGGCAAGGAGGGGACATGAGAAGTCTTTGGCAGGTAGGATCAAGGAAAACCCAAAAGCTTTCTATCGGTATGTCAGGAATAAAATAATGACTAGGGTAAGAGTAGGGCCAGTCAAGGACAGTGGTGGGAAGTTGTGTGTGGAGGCTGAGGAGATAAGCGAGATACTAAATGAATACTTTTCGTCAGTATTCACTCAAAAAAAAGATAATATTGTGGAGGAGAATGCTGAGACCCAGGCTATTAGAATAGATGGCATTGAGGTGCGTAGGGAATAAGTGTTGGCAATTCTGAACAAGGTGAAAATAGATAAATCCCCGGGGCCTGATGGGATTTATCCTAGGATTCTCTGGGAAGCCAGGGAAGAGATTGCTGAGCCTTTGGCTTTGATTTTTAGGTCATCATTGGCTACAGGAATAGTGCGAGAGGACTGGAGGATAGCAAATGTGGTCCCTTTGTTCAAGAAGGGGAGTAGAGATAACCCCGGTAACTATAGGCCGGTGAGCCGAACGTCTGTGGTGGGTAAAGTCTTGGAGAGGATTATAAAAGATCCGATTTATAATCATCTAGATAGGAATAATATGATTAGGGACAGTCAGCATGGTTTTGTGAAGGGTAGGTCATGCCTCACAAACCTTATCGAGTTCTTCGAGAAGGTGACTGAACAGGTAGACGAGGGTAGAGCAGTTGATGTGGTGTATATGGATTTCAGTAAAGCGTTTGATAAGGTTCCCCACGGTCGGCTATTGCAGAAAATACGGAGGCTGGGGATTGAGGGTGATTTAGAGATGTGGATCAGAAATTGGCTAGTTGAAAGAAGACAGAGAGTGTTAGTTGATGGGAAATGTTCAGAATGGAGTTCAGTTACGAGTGGCGTACCACAAGGATCTGTTCTGGGGCCGTTGCTGTTTGTCATTTTTATAAATGACCTAGAGGAGGGCGCAGAAGGATGGGTGATTAAATTTGCAGACGACACTAAAGTCGGTGGAGTTGTAGACAGTGCGGAAGGATGTTGCAGGTTACAGAGGGATACGCTGCAGAGCTGGGCTGAGAGGTGGCAAATGGAGTTTAATGTGGAGAAGTGTGAGGTGATTCACTTTGGAAAGAATAACAGAAATGCGGAATATTTGGCTAATGGTAAAATTCTTGGTAGTGTGGATGAGCAGAGGGATCTCGGTGTCCATGTACATAGATCCCTGAAAGTTGCCACCCAGGTTGATAGGGTTGTGAAGAAGGCCTATGGTGTGTTGGCCTTTATTGGTAGAGGGATTGAGTTCCGGGGCCATGAGGTCATGTTGCAGTTGTACAAAACTCTAGTACGGCCGCATTTGGAGTATTACGTACAGTTCTGGTCGCCTCATTATAGGAAGGACGTGGAAGCTTTGGAACGGGTGCAGAGGAGATTTACCAGGATGTTGCCTGGTATGGAGGGAAAATCTTATGAGGAAAGGCTGATGGACTTGAGGTTGTTTTCGTTAGAGAGAAGAAGGTTAAGAGGTGACTTAATAGAGGCATACAAAATGATCAGAGGGTTAGATAGGGTGGACAGCGAGAGCCTTCTCCCGCGGATGGATGTGGCTAGCATGAGGGGACATAGCCTTAAATTGAGGGGTAATAGATATAGGACAGAGGTCAGAGGTGGGTTTTTTTACGCAAAGAGTGGTGAGGCCGTGGAATGCCCTACCTGCAACAGTAGTGAACTCGCCAACATTGAGGGCATTTAAAAATTTATTGGATAAGCATATGGATGATAAGGGCATAGTGTAGCTTAGATGGCCTTTAGATTTTTTCCATGTCGGTGCAACATCGAGGGCCGAAGGGCCTGTACTGCGCTGTATCGTTCTATGTTCTATGTTCTATGCTACCGTGCTGCCCTGCTCTGTTTGAATACTTAATTTGTATCTTATTATTATGATTACTCGAATCCTTTCACGTCAGACTTCCGCTTCCCACTAGGTTCTGAAGCTTCGATTCCCGTTTTGATCTGCTTTTGACAATTTGAATTATTTTTAAAACCTGCGTGCTGCCCCCTGAGAGACGCAGCGGCGCACGTGCAGTCCCGCCACCGTCCCTGGGTGATTAAATGACCGGCTGATGATTAGATTTGAATTCACCTACTACGGGCTGGGTGGGGAGAGCCGAGCGCATAATTTCAGTCCATTTTCCCCTTTCCCAACAGCCCCTTCTTCCTCTTTTCTCTGAAATAACTGGTGGGTGGAGGAGGGGATGCCGGTGATGTCCGGCAACATGGCGGCTGCCCCACCCAACACCGGGATGTTCCGCCAACGACATCAATTCCAGAACGTTGTGACAGGGATTGTGACGTTATTCATCCCTCGTCTCCAATTAGTTGAAGTTTTATGTGTCATTAAAACGTCATGATGACTCCACCACAAACAACTGATTCATTAACCAATCATTCTGTGTTCAGCAGATTCTGTACTCATTGACTCCTTCAATCAGATTGAATATTAGTTGAATGCTCAAATATGCAGGTTAGGTAGAAAATGACTTGCCACCATCTGTGTAAGATCTGAAATAGTATCTGAAATGCCCACACATATCGACTATGAAATGATAGATCCAAGGATCTTAGGTATTGTACAATGATGCAAGTAACAGAAACATCGAAATAACGTCTTATCATTTCTGCCAATAATATAAATCAATTAAAAATCAACGGTTCCTTGTGGTTCTCCACAAACGTCTGGAGGCTATGAAATGTTTTCAGGTTGTTGGCATGTTTCATTCACTGGGAGCTGTATAAATTTAAACAAAATTGAAAATACTGCCGCACAACATGTACCAATAATTCTCCACGCTCAAATTCAATGACATCACTACGCAATCGATCCACTTTCCTGCCCCGGTATTACTTGGTAGACAAGGATGAAAGTATATCATTTTAAGTGTCCTTTATTCGTAATTAACCTCCATAACAAATACCTGTGCCTTTCAGCTCCTGTTTCTGCCGACTATGACGATGTTGAGACTGAAACCATGATTCTCAGGGTGAACGCTTGCTGCTGGTTCCTGCGTCTGATGATCTCCCCACATTGGGAAAGTGCGGCGGTGATCTCCATTTTCTGGGAAAGATAAGCCTTTGTTCTTCTGCTTCTTTGACAATCGCTCTGTGCCGTCGGTTCTTTTCTCAAACTTTGCTGCGATAGGGTCTGGGATGAATGATGAGCCCAATAGACGACCTGAAGATTTTGCTGCATCTGGACCAGCCAGCGCATGATGGGCTGGGTAAACAAGCTGTTTAACAGGGGGATCATTCACTCTTCACAATTCAAGTTCGGCTTTGCGCGTTTCCTCGAAGACTCTTGATGTGCTTCGTGCCATTGGGAGTGACCCTTATATATTCTTGGGTTGTCTAATTCCAGGAATTTCCATTGGTAATCGTGTATGTTTGAATTTTGTTGGATGTTTTGAGGACATCCAAATACTTTTCCACGGTCCTTTTGCAGTCTCTTGCTGCGCCTGCGTTCCGAGCAGATTATCACATCTTTATATTGCCTCAGTCATCCATCCAATTGCGCGGAATTGACTCTCTCGGATTGAAGCTATTCCAATCGATCAAGGAACAAAGTGGGATTTGCCATCAGTTCATGTCACGAATGCAAGGAATTTAAACAAAGCACCTACTCTCAGCCCAATGTTTATCTGAAGTATGTTTAACCCCACATTATACAACAATCAGACCCTCAATGACACCGCGTTATCGGTTCCCTCCACGTCTTCTCGTAATATCAAGGTTATCTGTGACACAGGCCGGGGGTTTCTGCCGTCATTGGGTAGTGAACGTTTGCCTCACAAGTTTACAGATCTGTATTGCACTGTCAAATAGTGATGTTTCATTCCATTCCCCTGTGCATGTAATCTGGTGCTGAAGAATAGCCTGTGCCATATAATTTTGGGTCTCCTGGAATATTGCCACTAGTTTACTGATGGGGAACTATGGCAGAGAGAAGATGAAGAAGGTTTTCGAAAGAATTTTAGAAGGCCATTTGCATTGTAAATGTGCCGAAAGAGAAAAAAGATAGATGTGATCTATTTCGAAATATCTTCTTTCTTTTCACTCCTCTTAGATAATAGTCAACTCCACATCACAGAGATGACGTCAGCAGATATATGAATCGGCATTAAATCTGATGGAAGACACCATAACTTTTCCAAAATAGAATTGTTTCGATTATGCTTTGCTGCCCGATATCAATATTGTATTTTAATGAATGAGAGATTGCTTCCTGTTCTGTTTATTGGAATCACATTTCTCTCCTTATTTTGTGTGAAAGCATCTTCATTCTGTCTCTTTCAGAATGAAACACGAAATAGAATGTATTTCCAGTATTGCCCTGGCCATATTTAATTACGCTCTGTTAAATCGCAGTGCACTATAGAATCCAACCATTATTATAATTAAAGAGCTGCTGCTTAGTTCTTCACACAGTGTGAATTTGAAGGCAATTTTATAAAATATCTCATCATCGCATCACTACATAAAGATTAGGAGTGCAAAATGCATTATTTCTCTGCTTCATCGCCAGTTATTGATGACGTGAAGATGCCGGCGTTGGACTGGGGTGAGCACAGTAAGAGTTCTGACAACACCAGGTTAAAGTCCAACAGGTTTGTTTCGAATAACTAGCTTTTACCAGTAAAATAAATGCATTTACATAGTGCCTTCCAGTGAATCAAATGCATTGAAACAGTGTCCTACAGTGAATCAATACATTTGAACAGTGCCCTCCAGTAAATCAAATGCATTGAAACATTGTCCTGCAGCAAATCAATACATTTGAACAGTGCCCTACAGTAAATCAAATGTATTTAAACAGTGCCCTACAGTAACTGAAATGTACTTAAACTGTGTCCAATGAATTTTAAAAGTGCCCTTCATCAAATCAACACATTTAAACAGTACCCTGCAGTAAATAAAATGAATTTAAACAGTGCCCTACAGCAAAGAAATACATTTAAACAGTACCCTACAGTAAATCAAATGCATTTAAACAGTGCCCTGCAGTAATTGAAATGTACTTAAACAGTGCCCTATGGCAAATCTATACATTTAAATAGTACCCTGCAGTAAATCAAATGAATTTAGACAGTGCCCGACAGTAAATCAAATGAATTTAAACAGTGCCCCACAGTAAATCAAATGAATGTAAATAGTGCACGACCGCAAATCAATACATTTAAACAGTGCCCTACAGTAATTCAAATGTACTTAAACAGTGCCCAACAGTAAATCAAATGAATTTAAATAGTGCGCTACAGTAAATTAAATGAATTTAAACAGTGCCCTACATTATTAAGAACAAAGAAAAGTACAGCACAGGAACAGGACCTCCGGCCCTCACAGCCTGCGCCGACCTGGTGAAACGGCCTCCGGCCATCTTGAGTTGCCAGGGGTGACCCCTTCAGTGAAGTGATGGCCCGGGCGCACCCTCTGGGGGAAAGCCCCTCCACACAGGCGCACAGGCAGCTCTTTTTGAATATTTAATTTGTATCTGATGATTGTAATTACTCGCATCCTCTCCCGTCAGACTTTATCCTCCCTCTCGGTTCTGAAGCTTCGATTCCCCTTTTGATCTGTTTTTGACAATTTGATTTAATTTTAAAACCTGGGCCAGGGACCTCCCCTGGGAGATGCGGCGGCGCATGCGCAGTCCCGCAGCCGTCACAGGGTGATTAAATGACCGGTCGTTGATTTCATTTGAATTCTCCACCAGGGGGTGGGACGGGATGCGGTGTCCGGATGAGATTTTAAGTCAATTTACCCCTTTCCCAACAGCCGCTTCTTCCTCTTTTCTCTAAAATAACTTGTTGGTGGAGGGGTGGGGGTCGCGGTGACGACACGGCAACATCGCAGCTGTCCCACCCAACGGCCGGGCCGAGCTGCTGACAAAATGTGACACTGGGAGGAGCGGAAGCAGAAGCGGAGGGAGAGTGACCGCAGCCCTCTGGGGCCGGGAGGGAAACCAGCCTCAGCCGTCACCGTCTCTCCTGCCGCAGAGCAACGCCAGTAGCAGCTGTGAGCCGCCAGCAGGCGGCAGCCTTGAAGCAGTGAATCAGCCACACTGAACAGAGATTTGAGATCGAGAGGGTTTGAGGCTTTAATTCATTAACAGACACAAAGGAAATGTGCAGCTGCATTTTCACTGGCACAGCCCACACCTTTTCAACACACATTTTTCGCAGAGCCTCATTACATAGAACATAGAACAGTACAGCACAGAACAGGCCCTTCGGCCCTCGATGTTGTGCCGAGCAATGATCACCCTACTTAAACCCACGTAACCCGTGCACCCGTAACCCAACAATCCCCCCCATTAACCTTACACTACGGGCAATTTAGCATGGCCAATCCACCTAACCCGCACATCTTTGGACTGTGGGAGGAAACCCGAGCACCCGGAGGAAACTCACGCACACACGGCGAAGACGTGCAGACTCCACACAGACAGTGACCCAGCCGGGAATCGAACCTGGGACCCTGGAGCTGTGAAGCATTGATGCTAACCACCATGCTACCGTGAGGCCCCGAGATCATTGATCTAGGTTTGTCTCTGAGTGTTTCACGGATCATCTCAGCTGGTTTAAGGTTGGTCACCTTTTATTCATCATTGTTCTAGAGTCAGACTTTGTGACAATAAAACATCTGAAAGGTTGAGGACAGAGTGTCTGTCTCCAACCAATTGTGGCCCTGCAGATGCATCCTTTCTCTGTGAACAGAAAAAAAGTCTCTCATTACTTGTGGTCCATGAGACCATATGACATAGGAGCACAATTAGGCCTTTCCGCCCATGAAGTCTGCTCCTCCAGTCAATCTTTGTTGATATTTTTCTCATCCCCGGTCTCCTGCCTTCTTCGCATAACCCAAGCTCCCCTTTTTAATCAGGAACCGATCTACCTCTGTCTCAAAGATACTCAGTAAATTGGCCACCACAGCCTTCTGTGGCAAAATGTTCCACAGAGTCACCACTTACGGCCTGAAGAAGTTCCTCCACATCTGTTTTAAAGGATCGTACCTTCAGTCTGAGACTGTGTGGCTCTAATTTTACCGACAAGTCGAAACATCCTCCCCACATCCACTCCATCCAGGCCTCGCAGAATCCTGCAGGTTTCAATAAGATCCCTCCTCAGCTTTTTAAACTCCAACGTGCACAGACAAAAAGTCCTGAACTTTACCTCATAAGACAATTTCTTCATACCAGGGATAATTCTTGCGTCCTCCACTGGACCCTTTTCAAGGCCAGCACATCCTTCCTTAGATATGGTGCTCGGAACTGGTCAAAATACTTCAAATGTGGTCTGACCAGAGCTTTATACAAATTCATAAGTACATCTCTGGTCCTGTATTCTATCCCTCACGACATGAACGCTGACGTTGAATTTCCTTCCTAACTGCCGACTGAACCTGCAGATTAACCTTAAGAGTTTCGTGAATAAGGACCCCCATTGTGCATCATGTTTCCCGATCATTTCCCCATTCAGAAAATAACCTGTGCCTCCATTCCGACTTCAAAAGTGCATAACCTCGTTTTTTTCAACATTATATTCAACATTATGGATGAGGGAGTTGAAGGGTGGGTCAGTAAATTTGCAGATGATACGAAGATTGGTGGAGTTGTGGATAGTGAGGAGGGCTGTTATCGGCTTCAAAGAGACATAGATAGAATGCAGTGCTGGGCTGAGAAGTGGCAGATGGAGTTTAACCCTGACAAGTGTGAGGTTGTCCATTTTGGAAGGACAAATCTGAATGCGGAATACAAGGTTAATGGTAGGGTTCTTGGCAATGTGGAGGAGCAGAGAGATCTTGGGGTCTATGTTCATAGTTCTTTGAAAGTTGCCACTCAAGTGGATAGAGCTGTGAAGAAGGCCTATGGTGTGCTAGCGTTCATTAGCAGAAGGATTGAATTTAAGAGCCGTGAGGTGACGATGCAGCTGTACAAAACCTTGGTCAGGCCACATTTGGTGTAATGTGTGCAGTTCTGGTCACCTCATTTTAGGAAGGATGTGGAAGCTTTGGAAAAGGTGCAAAGGAGATTTACCAGGATGTTGCCTGGAATGGAGAGTAGGTCATACGAGGAAAGGTTGAGGGTGCTAGGCCTTTTCTCATTAGAACGGAGAAGGATGAGGGGCGACTTGATAGAGGTTTATAAGATGATCAGGGGAATAGATAGAGTAGACAGTCAGAGACTTTTTCCCCGGGTGGAACACACCATTACAAGGGGACATAAATTTAAGATAAATGGTGGAAGATATAGAGGGGATGTCAGAGGTAGGTTCTTTACCCAGAGAGTAGTGGGGGCATGGAATGCACTGCCTGTGGTAGTAGTTGAGTCGGAAAATTTATGGACATTCAAGCGGCTATTGGATAGGTACTTGGATTAGGGTAGAATAAGGGAGTGTAGGTTAACTTCTTAAGGGCAGCACGGTAGCATTGTGGATAGCACAATTGCTTCACAGCTCCAGGGTCCCAAGTTCGATTTCGACTTGGGTCACTGTCTGTGTGGAGTCTGCACATCCTCCCCGTGACTGCGTGGGTTTCCTCCGGGTGCTCCGGTTTCCTCCCACAGTCCAAAGATGTGCAGGTTGGGTGGATTGGCCATGCAGTAATGTGAAAAGTTCTGAGCAGCGCCAGCAGCAGCTGTGAGCCGGCAGCAGGCGGCATCCTTGAAGCTGTTGAATTAGCCATACTGACAGAGCTTTGAGACACAGTGTTTTGAGTCTTTAATTAATTCATAGACACAAAGGAAATGTGCAGCCGCCGTTTCACTGGCACATTCTGCAACCCACACCTTTTAACCACAAATTTAACTCAGAGCCTCATTGATCTGGGTTTGTCGCTGGGTTTCCCAGGGAACAGCTCCGCTGGTTTAACGTTTTTCACGATTTATTCTTCATTTTTATAAGCCGAGCTTGGTCTAAATTAGACCGCTCCAAAATATATAATTTATCTATGAACAGTATCCGTCTCTAACCAGTTGTGATCTCTACACTTTTGCCTTCCTTCATACTCCTGGACTTGTACCTTGTCGATGGTGGACAGGCTGTGGGGAGTCAAGAGGTGAGTTACTCTCCGCAGCATTCCAGCCTCTGACCTTCTCTGATAGCCACAGTGTTAATACGCCAGGTCCACTTCAGTTTCTGGTCAGTGGTATCGCCAGGATGTTGCTTGGAGTGATTCACCTCTCAACGTGAGGAATTTTGTTGGCGTTGTTTCCGGTATGTCTGTGAACATTGCCCTTCAAGCTGGTAGAATGCGTGGTTTTAGAGATGGTTTCGAATTAACATTGTTGAGTTGCACACTGCTGCTATTGCATCAATAGGGGGCGGAGTGAGGGGGTGAATAAATGCACATTGTGATCGATGGCATGTCAGTCAAGTGAGCTGTTTTCTCGTGGATGGCCAAGCCTACTGACTTTTCTGGAAGTTGGAACGGAGCAGGAAGGCTCTCTGCAAATTTGGTGGATGATAAAGTTTCAGGCTTTGGAGAGAATTTCTCAGGAAAATATGATGTAAGTGACGATTTCGGGATAGATGGCTCTCCCCCCCCCCCCCCCCCCCACGAGCTATACTGAGCATGGGGAGTTGTGCACTTGAGATAACAAAATGTGACAAATTCACCGGCAGGAAGAACAGGGAGAGCGAGGTGTGCAGAACTTTACACACTTCACCCTCTCTCCAAAACAAGTTCTGTCTGACTTATTGAGATTATTCACTTTTTTTTGTTTATTGATAATAATTGTGCTTTCTGTTGGCTTATCTATCTGTTTCCAGTACTCTAATCGAGGAATAATCACATTTTCTTGGTGGACCTGCCGGGACTCTCTGGAGTGAGGCAACACTAATGGAAACTACATATTTAACTTGTGGAATTAAAGTGAGAAAGACACGTTAAGTTTTGAATAAAGCCTGCAGGACCCGATTGTCAGGAGCAGTGCAGGAATGGATGTGTGGGATTTAGCTACAGGGAGAATGCAGTGATCGCTGCTCCCCGAATACATGACGTACAGGCTTAATACCTGGGCAGCAAGAAGTGCAACAACACCAGGTTAAAGTCCAACAGGTTTGTTTCCAATTACTAGCTTTCGGTGTGCAGCTCCTTCACCTGAGAAAGGAACTGAGCTCCGAAAGGTAGTAATTCGAAACAAACCGGTTGGACTTTAACCTGGTGTAAGACGTCTTACTGTGCTCACCCCAGTCTAACGGCGGCATCTCTACATCATCAATAACTGGAAGTAAAGTATATAAATAATGCATTTATCACCCCCAATTTAGTATAATGGTGCAAGAGTGAGGGATTTTTCCAAATGATCTTCAAATACACCAAACATGAATAAGCATCAGTTCTTTTATTATAATACCGCTTCGGTTCCACAATGCAGTGCGATTTAACACAGCTTTATTATGGGCAGTGCAATACTGGAAATACATTCTATTTTGTTTTTTATTCTTAAAGCGACTCAATGCAGATTATTTCACGCAAAATAAGGCGAGAATTGTCATTCTGATCAACACAACAGGAAGTAATCTCGTTCACTCAAATACAATATTCACACCGGGCAGCAAAGCATAATCGAAGCGATGGCAGGTTCGGAAAAGTAATGGCGCCTTCCATCACATTTAATGCAGAGTCATATATATGTTCACGTCACCTGGGATGTGGAGTTAACTATTATCTGAGAGGGATGAAAAGAAAGAAGAGATCATGCAAAGAAATATCATCCATATTTTTCCTCTTTCGGAACATTTCAAATGCAACTGGCCTTTTCAAAGTCTATCCAAAACGGTCTCTCTCATAATCTCTCTCTCAGTGAACAAGTGGGAATACTCCAGGAGACCTAAAATTATACGGGACAGGTCACTCCCCAGCAACGCGCCACACACAGAGGTAAACGGAATCAACCATCGCCGTTAAACAGTGCAATGCAGGTGTGTAAAATTTTGATGCAACGGTCACTGCCCAATGACGGTAGAAACCCCGGCCTGTGACACAGAACACATCGGTATTGTGAGCAGGCGTGGAAGTAACCGATAACGCGGCGTCAATCAGTGTCTGACTAATGTAGAGTGTGGTAATAAGCATACCTCAGATAAATATTGGCCTGAAAGTAGATGCTTTGTTTAAATTATTAGCATTCGCGACATGAACAATAACACATCCCACATGGTTCCTTGATCGATTGGAATAACTTCAATCCAGAGGGAGTCAAATCCGCACAAGAGGGTGGGTGACTGAGGCGATAATTCAGAGGTGATAATATACTCGGAACGCAGGTGAAGCAGGAGGCAGCAAGAGGGACGTCGAAAAGTATACGGATGTCCTCAAAACATCCACCAAAATTCAAACATGCGCGATGACCAAAGGAAGGTTGTAGAATTAGACAGCCCAAGAATGTTGAAGGGTCACCCCCAATGGCATGAAGCACATCAAGACTCTTCGAGGAAACGCGCAAAGCCGAACTTGAATCGTGAAAAGCGTATGAGCCTCCTGTTTTGCGGACGCTTTGCCCAGCCCACCAAGCGCCGCATGCCCCAGATGCAGCAACGTCTGCAGGTCGACCATTGGGCTCATCATTCATCCCAGAGCTATCTGAGCAGAGCTAGAGAAAATTAACGACGGTGCAGAGCGATTGACAGAGAAGCAGAACAATAAAAGGTTTATCTCACCCAGAGTGTGGACATCCCCGCCGAAATTTCCCAATACGATGAGATCATCGGACCCAGGATCCTGCGGCCTGAGAGACAATGGTTTCGGTAGCAGCATCGTCATAGTCCGCCGAAACTGGATCTTAGAGGCACAAATGTTTGCCATTGGTTAGATACGAATAAAGCACAGTTAGAATTATATACGTTAATCCTTCTGCGGCAGGAAAGCGGTTGACTGCGATGTGACGTCATTGAGTTTGAGCGCAGAGAATTAATGGGCCAGGTTGTGCTGCAGTATTATCAAATTTAGTTCAGATTCATACTGTTCCCAGTGAATGAAACATCCCACCAACCTACAACATTTCACAGCCTACAGAGGCTTCCAGATAATCACAAGAAATCGTTTATTTTTAATTAATTTCCACTGCTGGGAGACATAAGACATTGTTTCAGACTCCAAGTTTCTGAGATGTTTCTGTTACTGAAATAATTGTGCAATGCCTCAGATAATTGGATCTCTCATTTAATGGCCATATGTTTTACTCTTTCAGATACTGTTTCAGATATTACAGAGTGAAGTTCTGAAACGAGACGGTGGAATGTAAATGTCTACCTACCCTGAATATTTGAACATTCAACTTCAGGATATGCGGATCCAGGATCAGTGTCACCCAAACTGTGACTGGTGTAATATTCAATCTGATTGAGAGAGTCAATGGTTCAGAATCTGCTAAATACAAAATGATTGGTTCATGGGTCAGTTGTTTGTGTTGGAGTCATTATAATGTCATCATGACACTGAATACTTCAACAAATTGGAGAAGGGCTATCAATAACCTCACCATCTATGTGGCAATGCCAAGGAATTTACACATAACGCCACTTTAGGAGAACATTCTCCGTTGGGATAAAAGCGCAGGACCTACACCAACTTATCAGGCCAACTATCCAGAGGAACATGGAGAAACATAGATATGTGGAACGTAGGGCCAGGTGTAGGCCCTTTGGCCTTTCTAATTCGTTTTGGAAATCATCAAATGTGTTTTGGCATCAACTACGTTTTGAAGTGGCAAATTACACAATATCATAACCGAGTGAATGAAGTAATACTGACTGCATTTTACAGGTTTCAGGTAGATGCCACAAAATCTTCCCATTCTTCTGAACTAAAGTGTAAATGATCGCAAAGGACTCAACCTTTTATTATATGTCTGCATCACCATTACAGGGATCAATCTGGTAAATATTCGCTTCACTGACTTTACAGTAAATAAGTCCACCCTCAGATAAGGTGACCAAAATTTCACTCAGTATTGCTGGTGTGGTCTCTCGATGCACTTTAGAATTACACCAAGACATCCTGTTCTGCGACTTGAGTGCTCTCGCTATAATGGCCAGCAAACCAGTTGCCTTCAGTTCCAAATGCTGTATCTGCAGGATTACCTTCAGACTTCTGTGAGAAGTCACCCGGGTCTTGTTGCACATATCCACCTCTCAATTTATAACCAATTAGGTAATATTCTGCCTTCTAATTGTTTGCTGCCAACCTCATATTTATGCACATAACACTCCATCTTCCATGCATTTTCCAACTCACCTCGGCAAAGTCACACTGAAACGTCTTTGTATCCATTCTCCTTACAGCTCACCCTCTCACCCAGCTTATCTCATCTGCAGTATTGTGCATAATGCATTTTCGTATCCTCATCTAAATCATTAGTGTATATTGTGAACAGCTTGGGTCCCAGCACTGAAACATGCGATGCCTCACTGGGCATGCCAGTCATTCTGAAAAAGAAAAACGTTTATTCCGACACTTCTTTTTTTCTGCCAAACATGATTCCATCCATCTCAATACCCTACCCCTAATTGCTAATAATCGTATGATACATATTGTCTAAACCCTTATGAAAGGCCAAGAACACCAGACCCACCGCACCAACATATCAACACCAATGGTTATATACTCAAATAATAGCAGTCGATATTTTCAGCATGCTTTTCCTACCGTAAATCCATGCTGACTGTCCGATTTCATCAATGTTTTACAAATGGTCTGCTATTATATCTTTCATAATGACTCCAGAATTGTCCCCACTATTGTTGTCAGGTGTAATGACCTATCATTTCCCGTTTTCACTCTGCCTCACTTTCTGGATAGAGTGATTACATGAGCTATCGTCCAATAATTCATTACAAAGTGCAAATAATCATAAAAGATGACAACAAATGCAACAACTATATCTAGCGCGACGTCGGTAAGTACCCTGGAATATATCATATCAAATCCTGAGATATATCGGCCTTCACTGTAATCAATTTTCCCTCTCCACTAAAGTTCTAATATTAAGTTTCTTCAGTTCCTCCCTTTCATTAAACTCTGTGTTCCAGAAAATTTCTGGTCTGTTATTTGTGTCCTTCAAGTGGACAATAAATGTCACTTCTGTCACCGAGCAGTTAAGTCCATTCGAATACATATTGTGGGCAGCACGGTGGCACAGTGGTTACCAATGCTGCCTCACGGCGCCGAGGTCCCTGTTTCGATCCTGGCTCCGGGTCATTGTCTGTGTTGAAATTGCACATTCTCCCCGCGTTTGCGGCGGTTTCTCCACCACAACCCAAAGATGTGCAGAGTAGGTACATTGGCCCCTTAATTGGAAAAAATGAATTGGGTACACTAAATTCATTGAAAAAAAGGACAGATAATGTGCCAGATATCAGAGCGGAGGAAATAATATAAGGCATAATCCGTGACATCTGCGTTAGCAGTTGGGTTTTATGACACAGAACCGCTTCTACTCCACAATGATTCACTTCTGTTTCAATTTCACAGATGGTAACTACATCGGTTGTGGGATCAGATCGTGGAACCCGTCGGCAATGGTTCAGGGAAGAGACAGAATGCGCCAAATGGTATCATTTTGTTTCCTTTCTGTTCAGCCCTTCTGGATAAACATCACCCTCAATACTGTTCACACTCTTGTACATTGTGTTCAGCCCTCTCCTGTACTTTTATATCATTTTAATAATGTTGAAATTTAATTAATTTTAATAATATCCTTATCAGAGCCATACATTATACTCCAATTCCACCAAATCAAAGGTCGATTGACTGATCTTAACTGTTCTACTTTCCAGTTCTACATATTTAACAATAAACATTTATCAGCAAAACACTGCCGATGCTAAAAATCAGAAAATGTCAAAGTTAGCAGGTCCGGCAGGACATGGTCTCAAAGTGTTGCATTTGTTTACCTCTCCCAGAATCTTGCCACACCTGCTGACTTTGTCCGGAATTTCTGTTTTCCCGGTGTTAGAAACGAACATTTGTGTTTTGTTTGGTTTTAGTTTACCTTTTCACTTTACATCGGATTATTTTTCTTTGTGTTCCTGATCCTTTTTTATTAACTATGCTATTTAAATTATTCTTCATTTCATGCATGGCATTGTGCCTTTTATCACAAAGTTTTCATTCATGTGAGCTACTAATGTGAAATTTCAATTTCCAGTCGTATATCTATTATTGCAAATCAGCACATCTCCGCCTTTCACAATTTGCGACCATCGTTAATATTAGTTTTGACTCCAAACACAAAGTTGTTCCAACAAATTACAAATAACAGTCATCTTAGCGCCGATTCATGCAGAACACATTCCTAACCTTCTTCCATCTAAACGATGCATTTTCCCCACAACTTCTTATTTCAATCCCTCCCAACTGGGGCCAAATCTGCTTGCCGCGTGCATCCATACTCATTAAATAACCATTTGAATATCGTGTTTGTCATGGTCAGCAGGTTTCAAACTCTTTGCAGCTAAAGGTGTACAATTAAAATTAGTCGCTGTTACAATATGGGAACCCAGCAGTCAATTTGTGGGTTGCGATCTACCACGGACATGACAAAATTTTAATAAGAGCATTTAACCTGATTGTGTGAATTTGCGAGAGGAGTGATTATTGTTCAGAACAAAACGGCAAACCCTCAAGCGTTAATCAGCAAGGTCAATTGATACATTATACACAGAAGAGTGGACATGCTGTCACTGGTTTCAATAGCTCTAATGAAAGGTCACATCACAAGACATGCAGCTTCACCTCAGCACTGCCCCGGAATGTCAGACTATATTTTTTTGTGCAAGTTCTGGACAACTCCTGAACCTGAAAACGTTTGACTCAGAGGCCACATTGCACCCACTGAGCCCGAACTGACAGCTGTGCTCCAGTCTCATTGATTAGTGTATTAAGTGACAACTTATAACGTAATATTAAATACCAAGATTCACATTGTTGACCATATCTGCTCGGTTGCCTTTAAAATAATTCGGTGTTGTTGATTATATAAGAGATCTGATTTTAAAAATGGGCTGACAGTTCTAATATTGTTGGATTTGTAATGAAAGTCTTCACTCCTTTAGTCGCAATTTTCATCTCAAAAATCTGAGAGCCAGTCAGTCTGACGCTACACTTTCCTGTTGTGCCGGATGAAGAGCTGTGGAAAAGGAAGTGAGGAGAACACAAGTCGGCATCCTGGAGTGAAGGTGAGTGGCCTGTAAAAACCAGCAGGAAAACTGTGTGGCATATGAGCAGAAAACGGAGCCGGTGTGCCGCAAGCCTGCAAGCCCATTGGCTCGCAACTTTAGTACGCGACTTGTGCCAGCAGAAAATCTATCAGTGATTTGGAGCCTGAAAGTCCTTAGATTGGTCAGGATGAGAGAACTTGAGATGAGTGAAAAGGAGAAGGTTATTTATGCGCCATGATCTGCTTTTGCACGTTTTGCTCCCCAAAACGGGGTGAGGGCACCATTCCTGGAAGCATTGCAATACCAGATTGATGCTTGGAGCGGAAGGAGCAAGCCCCTGGACCATCTCCCAGTCCCAAAAATCAATTTAATATTTCGTCCTTAGATTGTGGACATATCAGATATTAAACTTATAAGAACAAATACTACACTTGATCTGAGCCAAAAGGCCGAAAAGCGATAGCCCATATTTGCCGCCTATGGCTCTGGTCCTCCTCGTCCACCGACATTCTGCTGCACCTTGCTGCGCTCGACTGTGCTTTGGAACTTTTAGTCTACGGTGACGGTTGGTCAATTGGCCTGCAGTTTGGCCGAGAACGGTGCAGTCTGTGCGTGCAGTACCAGAAAATCCCAACAGGTGGTCGTCGTCTGACCCGCCTGCCCCAGTACACACCAGAAGAAAGGAAGACGCAGCGCTGGCCCTGTGGCACCCAACCCAGGGAATCGAAGAAACCTCCAGCTTTGCCGAGCAAAATGCAATCTGTGCCCACAGCATGTAATGGCGAAATGGAACAGGGGGCAATGTCCAGTCTCCCCGAGCTCCACCCTGGTGTTTTTGCCTTGGCGTCAGGAGGATGAAAAGAGAGGCCGTGAAGGCATACATCCATCCAAACCTGTGAGCCATTCAGTCTGACGCCACACTTTCCTGTTGTGCCGGATGAAGAGCTGTGGAAAAGTAAGTGAAGAGAACTCAAATCGGCATCCTGGAGAGAAGGTGAGTGGCCTGTAAAAACCAGCAGGAAAACTGTGTGGCATTTGAGCAGAAAACGGAGCCGGTGTGCAGCAAGCCTGCAAGCCCATTGTCTCGCAACATTAGTACGCCCGTTGCTGCCAGCAGAAAATCTAGCAGTGATTTGGAGCCTTAAAGTCCTTAGATTGGTCAGGATGAGAGAACTTGAGATGAGTAAAAAGGAGAAGGCTATTTATGCGCCATGATCTGCTTTTGCACGTTTTGCTCCCCAAAACGGGATGAGGACCCCATTCCGGGAAGCACTGCAAGACCAGGTTGATGCTTGGACCATCTCCAAGTCCCAAAAACCAATAAAATATTTCGTCCCTAGATTGGGGACATATCAGATATTAAACTGATAAGAACAGATAGTACACTTGATCTGAGCCAAAAGGCCGAGAAACGATAGCCCATATTTGCCGCCAATGGCTCTGGTCCTCCTCGTCCACTGACATTCTGCTGCACCTTGCTGCGCTCGACTGTGCATTGGAACTTTTAGTCTACGGTGACGGTTGGTCAATAGTCCTGCAGTTTGGCCGAGCACTGTGGAGTCTATGCGTGCAGTACCAGAAAATCCCAACAGGTGATCGTCGTCTAACCCGCCTGCCCCAGTACTCACCAGAAGAAAGGAAGACGCAGCGATGGCCCTGTGGCACCCAACCCAGGGAATCGAAGAAACCTCCAGCTTTGCCGAGCAAAATGCAATCTGTGCACACAGCATGTAGTGGCGAAATGGAACAGGGGGCAATGTTTAGGCTCCCCGAGCTCCACCCTGGTGTTTTGGCCGTGGCGTCAGGAGGATGAAAAGAGACGCTGTGAAGGTAACATCCATCCAAATCTGTGAGCCATTCAGTCTGACGCCACACTTTCCTGTTGTGCCGGATGAAGAGCTGTGGAAAAGGAAGTGAAGAGAATTCCAGTCGACATCCTGGAGTAAAGGTTAGTGGCCTGAAATACCAGCAGGAAAACTGTGTGGCATATGAGCAGAAAACGGAGCCGGTTTGCCGCAAGTCTGCAAGCCCATTTGCTCGCAACTTTAGTACGCGAGTTGCTGCCAGCAGAAAATCTAGCAGTTCTTTGGAGTCTGAAAGTCCTTAGATTGGTCAGGATGAGAGAACTTGACATAAGTGAAATGGAGAATGCTATTTATGCGCCATATCTACTTTGGCACGTTTTGCTCCCCAAAACGGTGTGAGGGCACAATTCTTGAAAGCACTGCAGGACCAGGTGGATGCTTGTAGCGGAAGGGGCAAGCCCCTGGACCACCTCCGAGTCCCAAAAATGAATTTAATATTTCGTTCCTAGATAGGGTATATATCAGATATTAAACTGATCAGAACAGATTTTATTTTCCAAAAAATATACTTTATTCATAAAATTTATCATAAACTTTACAGAACATTTCAAATTGTCTTGACTGTGCATTTCCATCCGAGTTACATTCATTTGTCTTTCTTCAATTCAATTGGGATAACGTTACACACGTATCCTACAGTAAGTTACAGTTCTTTCTTAAATATTTACATTGTTTTGCTTCTTTCATACATTGCGGTATTGAAAACCCGGGCCGAGGGGGTTTACACTGTTATCGAACCCTCGGTGTACATTTGTTAATAAGAGTTTACACTGTGGTCTTTCCCCATTGCGCCTTGGCGGCAGCTGCCCCATGCTTGAGTGCGTCCCTCAGCCAGTAGTCCTGGACTTGGAGTGTGCCAGTCTGCAACACTGGGTCGAGGACAGTTCTTTGCACTGGAAGATCAGCAAGTTTCGGGCAGACCAAAGAGCGTCTTTCATCGAGTTGATGACCTTCCAGCAGCAGTTGATATTTGTTTCGGTATGTTTCCCTCGAAACAGCCCATAGAGCACAGAGTCCTGTGTTACAGAGCTGCTCGGGATGAATCTTGCCAGGTACCCCTGCACCTCACTCCAGACCTGCTTTGCAAAGGCACATTCCACAAGGAGGTGTGTCATTTCCCCCACATTAACTCCGAGGGCAGCGTGCATTGATGCTGAGCCTTCGGGTGTACATGAAGAATCCGACAGGGAGGGCCCTTCTCACCACCAGCCAAGCTTGGTCTTGTTGCTTGTTTGAAAGTTCTGTTGATGAGGCATTCTGCCAGATGGCTCTGACAGTCTGCTCAGGGAACCATCCAACGTCCTCCACAGTCTCCTTTTCTCTGAGGGTGTCGAGAACATTACGTTCTGACCACTGCCTCATTGCTTTGTGGTCAAAGGTGTTTTTCTTCAAAAATTTTTCCACGAAGGATAGGTGTTTCGGCACGGTCCAACTGCTTGGAGCGTTCCGCGGCAATGAGGCCAGGCGCATCCTACGTAACACCGGGGACAGGTAGAACCTCAGTATGTAGTGACACTTGGTGTTTGCATACCCGGGGTCTACGCACTGCTTGATGCAGTTGCACACAAAGGTGGACATCAGGATGAGGGCGGCGTTGGGTACGTTCCTCCCTCCTATATCTAGAGGCTTGTACATTATGTCTCTTCGGACCCGGTCCATCTTGGAACTCCAAATGGATTTGAAGACGGCCCAGGTGAGTGCTACGGCGTGGGTCCGAGTGATGGGCCAGACCTGCGCCACGTACAGTAACACCGAGAGTACCTCACAACTGATGACCAGTGTTTTGCCCGCAATGGAGAGGGAGCGTTGCTCCCGCCAGCCCAGTTTCTGTTTTGCTTTAGCAATTCGTTCCTCTCAGTTTTTGGTGCACGCCCCAGGCCTCCGAACCATATCCCCAGCACTTTCAGGTAATCTGACCTGTCCGTGAAGGGGACAAAGGATCGGTCGGCCCAGTTCCCAAAGAACATGGCCTCGCTCTTGCCGCGGTTTACCTTGGCTCCTGAGGCCAGTTCAAACTGGTCGCAGGTGTCCAAGAGCCTGCGTACAGACGCGGGATCCGTGCAGAAGACGGCGACGTCGTCCATGTACAGGGCGGCCTTGACTTGCGTGCCTCCGCTGCCTATGATCGTCACCCCTCTCGTACCCGGATCCTTCCTGATGGACTCGGAAAAAGGTTCTATGCAACACACAAACAGGGCCCAGGAGAGAGGGCGGCCCTGCCTGACTCCAGATTTGATCTGGAACTTTTCTGATTCCCACCCGTTGATTGAGACTGCGCTATAGATGTTTGTGTAGAGCAGTTTGATCCAATTGCGAATTCCATCCCCAAACCCCATTTTGGAGAGCACATCCATCATGTAGGTGTGTGATATTCTGTCAAAAGCCTTCTCCTGGTCAAGGATGATGAGGCAGGTGTCCACCCTCCTGTCCTGCACATAGGCGATCGTATCCCTGAGCAGCGCGAGGCTGTCAGAAATCTACCTGCTAGGGCAGTTCGGTGGACTAATGGTTAGCACAACCGCCTCACGGCGCTGAGGTTCCATCTTCGATCCAGGCTCTGGGTCACTGTCCGTGTGGAGTTTGCACATTCTCCCCATGTCTGCGTGGGTTCGCCCCCACAACCCAAAAATGTGCAGAGTAGGTGGATTGGCCACGCTAAATTGCCCCTTAATAGAAAAAATAATTGGGTAATCTAAATTTATTAAAAAAATAAAAAAACAAAAAAAAAAAAGAAATTTTCCTGCCGGGTACAGCACAGGTTTGGTCGGGATGGAGCACCGGCTCCAGAGCACACCTGACCCGATTAGCGATGACTTTGGCTAAGATTTTGTAATCCACATTTAACAGTGAAATGGGTCGCCAATTTCGAATTTCTTGCCTTTCCCCCTTCTGCTTGTAGATGAGGGTGATTATGCCTTTTCTCGTGGATTCTGACATGCTGCCATCCAGAAGCATACTCTTGTACACTTCCAGCAGGTCTGGACCCATTCAGTCCCACAGAGCCAAATACAACTCAGCAGGTAAGCCGTTGCTTCCAGCAGTTTTACTCATCTCAAAGGACTTGACGGCCTTTGTCAGCTCGTCCAGAGATAATGGTTTGTCCAGGTTTCCCCCCTCATTGTCGTCCAAGACCTCCGTGATAGACGACAGGATGATCTGGGCAACAGTGCCGTCTGTTGGCTTCAGATCATAGAGTCTGGCATAGAAGGATTGACTGATCCTCAGTATGTGAGACTGCGATGTCTTTACAGAGCCATCTTCTTCCTTCAGGCTGCTGATCACAGAGGTCTCCCTGTGCACCTTCTGGAAAAAGAAGCGTGAGCACTTTTCATCCTGCTCCACGGAGCGGACTCAGGACCGGAAGATTACCTTGGAGGCCTCCGAGGTGTAGAGCGAGGCTTGCTGGCCCTTCACTTCTTGGAGATCCTCCTTGACATCAACCCCCATCGACTGCAGCTTTAGCAAATTTGCATGCTTTTCTGGAGCCTGGTCGTGACCCTCGTCACTCTCTCACCTTTTGAACGCCCTTAAGGATGAAGAACCTTTTGATGTTCCCCTTGATTGCTTCCCACCAGAGATGTGGAGACTCAAAGAGGGGTTTCACGGTTCTCCAACCTTTGTAATCACTTTTGATTTCCTGGAGGTTCTCTGGGGTCAACAGCTTTACATTCAGCTTCCATGTCCCCCTGCCCACCCCCTGGTTTTCCTGCAGGTGGCAGTCAGCCAGTAGGAGACAGTGGTCAGAGAAGAACACCGGCTTGACGTCGGTGGGCCTGTCCGTGAGAGCACGGGACACAAAAAATAAATCTATTCTGGAACGGATGGACCCATCTGGCCTTGACCATGTGTATCTACGCTGCGCTCCATCTGCAGGGTTGCTGAAGACGTCGAGCGGCTTGGCGTCTTTTCCCGTTTCTATCAGGCGTCTGGATGTAGCGTCTAGTTTGCTGTCGGCTCAGCCGGATCGTGCAGCCGCATCGATGATGCAGTTGAAGTCACCGCCCAGGATGACGGGCTTGGAGGTGGCCAACAGCAGTGGTATTTGCTGAAGGACAGCCAGCCGCTCAGTTTTTACGGCCGGGGCATACACGTTAATAAGTCTGATAGGGGTGTTTTTGTATTTGACGTCTGCTACGAGGAGGCGTCCACCCACCACCTCCTTAACGTCGGAGATGGTGAAATTGCCTCCCCGTAGCAGAAGACCCAGGCCGGAAGAACGACAGTCGTTTCCTCCTGACCAGATGGATGGCCCGTGGGACCACCAGCTCGACCAGCGCCTGTCTTTGCTGAGGTGTGGAATTCCACACTCCTGCAGGAACAGTAGGTCGGCTCTAACATTTTCTAAGTAGCCGAGTGTGGTTACACACCGCGAAGTGTCTTTAATACTTCGCACATTAACAGATGCAATTTTAAAAACCATTTTAAAAAGAGTAGATTTACCAGTCTCAGATTTCAGAGTCCATTTCAGTTGGTTGTTCCAGCTGTTCAAAGTTCCCCACCATGCCGGTGGTGTTCTCAAAATGTTTCGCAGTTTCAGGGTTTAGGAACCTGCCATTGTCCTCAGTGTGGCCTTGAACCTGATGGACGTGCATTGTGTGGGGCGGGGTTTATCCGTCGTGTCCGACGTGGCAGTCAGCGGGTGTTGGGGTTGCAGTCCGGTTCCCATCGTCCAGAGGTTGGTGCTCTGGGCAAGTTTTGTTTTCGTTCCTGTCTGTGGTCTGGGGGTTCTGTGCATCCCCTTCCACATTGGTGCTTTGCCTCTTTAATTGAGGGCTATTCTTAGATTGTTCGCCTTCATCGCAGGAGTTGTCGGCACTATTGAGTTGCCACTTTTTCCTATTGCAGAAGGTGACGTTGCAGTTGGCAGCCATGTGCCACGCTTTGCCACAGGTGTGACTTACTCGTGGCTGCCGCCCTTAGCAGAGGTAGCCTCGGTTTACTCCAATGGCGAAACTGGAGTGTGGGTGCAAGATGGTTCCATTGGCGTTCGTTCTCAGGGTTACCTTGACCTGGTGTTCGCTTGTCCAGATGCCAAAGGTGTCCTTTAGTTGCATGCTGTCACTTTTCAAGACGACGTACATGGCGAGGAACGTCAGCACATTATACACGGGTACGTGCGGGTTGTACGTGTGCAGCGTAACAACCCGGTTTCTCTGCGACGGTAACGTGAACAGAGGCTCCGCAGTCGGGATAGTAAGGGGGCTCTGGTTGCCTTTTCCTTTGCACACATCCAAGAACTTGATGCAATCAGCAACATTCCTGAAGGTGACATCGAAATAACCGATTTTGGGGGAATTTTGCAAGCAGATGACATCTGTTGCTTGAAACCCGCAGCAGTCGAGCAGTACCCGCTTCATGAAGAAAATTCGATCCACAGGCGACTTCCCTTCCGACTTCCTCCCTGTGACGCGGAAAGTGTTTCGTACTCCCCAGCCTGGTGGTCGGGGTGCAGCAGTGGTCGTAGCTCCGACGTTGACACTTGACTGTACCGGCGTTAGGCCCAAAACAAAGGTTTAGACCAGCATGAAGATCCACCAATAGCAGCCGAGCTCAAACGTTTCTTCAAAGTCTCCAGTCTCTCCGTGTTGTTCAATCCACGATCGACATCGAATTCGAAATCCTTAGCCTCCCCCGATGAAGTGCGCTACACTCGATCAGAACCAAAAGGCCGAGAAGCGAAAACGCACATGTACCGCCTATGGCTCTGGTCTTCCTCATCGACCGACATTAAGCTGCACCTCGCTGCGCTCGACTGTGCTTTGCAACTTTTAGTCAACGGTGACGGTTGGTCATTAAACCTTCAGCTTGCCCCAGCACGGTGGAGTCTGTGCATTCAGGACCAGGAAATCCCATCAGGGGGACATCGTCTGACCCGCCTGCCCCAGTCGTCACCAGAAGAAAAGGAGACGCTGTGAAGGCCCAGTGGCACCCAACGAAGGGAATCGAAGAAACCTCCAGCTTTGCCGAGCAAAATACATCAGTGCACACAGCATGTACTGGCGAAATGGACCAGGGGGCAATATCTAGTCTCCCCGAGCTCCACCCTGGTGTTTTGGCCGTGGCGTCAGCAGAATGAAAAGAGACGCCTTGAAGGCATACTTCCAGCCAAATGAGAGAGCCATTCAGTCTGACGCCACACTTCCCTGTTGTGACGGGTGAAGAGCTGTGGTAAAGGAAGTGAGGAGAACGCAAGTCGGCATCCTGGAGTGAAGGTGAGTGGACTGTAAAAACCAGCAGGAAAACTGTGGCATATGAGCAGAAAACGGAGCAGGTTTGCCGCAAGTCTGCAAGCCCATTGGCTCGCAACGTTAGTACGAGAGTTGTCGCCAGCAGAAAATCTAGCAGTGCTTTGGATTCTGAAAGTCCTTAGATTGGTCAGGATGAGAGAACTTGACATGAGTGAGAAGGGGAAGGCTGGTTATGCGCCATTTTCTGCTTTTGCTCATTTTGCTCCCCAACACGGGATGAGGGCACCATTCCTGGAAGCACTGCAAGACCAGGTTAATGCTTGTAGTGGCCCCTGAGGCAGACACACTGTTCTCAGCGTTTTGGATGATTTATTGCAACAAAGTGTGACTCCAGAACAATGAGGAATAAAAGGTGAACAATTTACACCAGTAGAGCTGCTTCTTGGAAAACTCAGAAACAAACCCAGATCAATGGGGCTCTGAGATAAAAGTGTGTGTAAAGGGTGTGTGTTGCAGAATGTGCCAGTGAAACGGCGGCTGCCCCTTCCCTCAGTGTCGTCAATGAATTAAAGACTCAAACCCTCTTTGTCTCAAATCTCTGGCAGTGTGGCTGATTCAACTGATTCAATGCTGCCATGTTGCCGTGACGTCAACTCGATCCTTGTCGACCGCCTGAGAGGTGGAGGTGGGGACGACAGCACCTTCGCAGGCGGGATTGTAGCCAGATTGGTGGCCTCGTGGAGCGAGGTGTCTGGAGGAGGCATAACAACAGCTGGAAAGGTGAGGTTCGGTGGTGGGCAGGCAGGTTTGCGTGGTGCCCTTCTGTTGCCCTGAAAATTGAGCCATCAGCCATACGAACCATAAACGACCTGGGAGCGGCCTGCCGAACGACAACATCTGGAGCTGACCAGCCTGATGCAAACAGCATCTTCCGGAGAGAGCACAGGCAAATCAGTAGCGTGAGCATCGTATGTCAGCTTTTGCCGGTTCCTGAGTTGCTGCACCTTTTGCAGCACTGGGACGTGATCCAGGTCTGGTAAGTGAATTGCCGGAACAGTCGTTTGCAAGTGCCTATTCATAATGAGTTGTGCCAGAGACATACCGGTGGAAGAGGGGTTGCCCTGTTCGCCAACAGCGCAATGTTGAAGTCAGAAGCCGAGTTCGCAGCCTTGACGTGCAGTTGCTTCACGATACCTGGCAAATGTCCCCTTGCAGGCCTTGATGGCTGCCCTTGATGTGAGGGCTGACAGCTTCACAACATCCGGGTAACTTGAACAGTAATATGTAATGAGCATATAGTCATGCCCATTGGCGTGAAAAAGCTCGATTCCCACCCTAGACAACGACGAGGTCGCCATCTCCTGTTGCTGGAGTGTTTCTTTGAGCTGAGCAGGATGGCAACGCTGGCAGGTCGCACCATTGAGCAGGTCGCACCTGGTTGATTTTAGGCCAATAGACAGCCTGTTGGGCCCTGCGCCTCCATTTCCCGACAGCGAAGTGTTCATCGTGGATTTGTTTGAGCACTAAGCTGTGGAGGCTGTGAGGAATAACGATACGATGTAGCTTGAGGAGGATCCCCTCGACGACTGTCAGGTTGTCCTTGATATTAAAGAACTGAGGGCATTGCCTTTTCTGCCAACCATTTGCAAGGTGATGCATTAACCGCTACAGAAGAGGGTCCTTGGCAGTCTCTTCTCGAATGTTGACCACTCTTTCATCTGAGGCCGCGACGTTGCTGGCACACAGCGCCACCTGTGACTTAATTTGACGGATGAAGTTAACCTGTTCACAGGGCGAGGTGATGGAACGCGACAAGGCATCCGCAGTTAGTAGCTTCTTGCCTGGTGTGTCTACTAACTCAAAATCGTACCTGCGGAGTCGAAGGAGAATGGGCTGATGTCTGGGCGTCATGTCATATAATTCCTAATGAATGATATGGACCAAGGGTCTGTGGTCAGTCTCTACTCTGGAGGTTGGTAGACCATAGATGTAGTCATGGAACTTTATAATGCCGGTTAGGAGGCCCAGGCACTCGTTTTCAATCTTACCTCTGTTCAGTTGGAGTCATGGCCCTTGACGCATCGGCCAATGGACTTCAGGACAAGGAGTCATCCTTCTGGAGGAGCACCGCACCGATGCCGTCCTGGCTGGCGTCCATGGAGATTTTTGTCTCCCTCTCCGGTTCAAAAAACGCTAGTACCGGAGCAGTGGTGAGCTTTTCCTTTAACTCGAGCCACTCTGCTTGATGTGTGGGTAGCCACTGGAAGGCAGTGGACTGCTTCACCAGATGACTGTGATCCGTGGTGTGTGATGCGAGGTTGGGAATGAATTTCCCCAAGAAGTTAACCATACCGAGGAAGCGTAGTACCGTCTTTTTGTCTTCCGGGGTCTTCATGGTGTTGATGGCCTTGACTTTGTCCGACTCTGGTTGCACACCCTGCTGGGACAGTTGATAACCCAAAAACCTGATGGATGACATGCCAAAGGAGCACTTGGCCTTGTTCAACTTGAGGCCGTTTGCATTGTTTGATCACAGGCGTGGCATCATTTCTGAGTAAGATTTTGTAGCAGTACGGCAGCGTTCCCATTCCACTAAACACATCCGGGTGTTGTGTCAGGATTTCATCAATGTCTACCTGAAGATCCACATTGGCAGATGACATGGCATGGTCTCGCTGCACGAGATTGAATAGCTTGCGTGCATGGGCACGAAGCAGGGAAGCCTTGTCAAGCTTGCCGATTTTGAATTGCAGTGCAGCATTGATATTTTTGTTAGAGACATGCAGATGACAAGATCCTAATGCAGTTATGGCATTGCCATTATAATCAAGAAACTGGCAGGCCGGCAGAATAATTTTTGGTCGCATTTTGATGCGTTTATCATGTGCCTGAGATATGCGATTAGCTGAAGCACCAGTGTCCAGCTTGAACTGGATGCTGCATTGGTTAACGTGTATGACAGCACGCCATTCGTCCACAGAATCCACGTTGAGGATAGATACGCGCCTTGCTGAATTTGAGGAGACATGTTCACATGTAGTGATGATGCCCACACGATATGGGCAATATATGGGCAATGAGCGGGTTGAAAATTTGGATGGCTTGGTCCCCCGCAGTCGATAGCAGCAGCGCGATGCTTCTGGCATCGGTCGCATCCTCGAGGGCCGAGGCCTCAATGTAGAGACTGAACTTCTGCTTGAAGAACTGCCAGTTGGCGCCGAGATTGCCGGAGATCCGTAGCTGCGGACGGGCCTGGATCTTCTCCATGCCGCTGGAAGGCACTTGCTGGTCGTAACTGAATCACTCAAGGTAAATAACTCAGGTGATGTAGACTACTGGAACCCTGTCGTGGGGTAACACGGACTGCAAATGGATGCAGTTGAACTGGAAAGCAGGCACCAAACTTATACGTTGGTTCAATACGATTTATTGAACTTCTGCAATAGTGCACACAGCTTTGTGTGGGTTGACACTCTCCTACTCTAAGTGTGCTAACTATACTAACTAGACCAGACTAGCTCTGAGTTCCGTGTACAATGAGCTAACTGATATATGCACCCTGACTGTCTCTACAGTTGTCACCAGTGGAAAGAGGCTGAGTGATGATACCTCGTGTGCCTTTTAGTGGGAAACCCCCTCTAGTGTTCTGTCTGGTGATTGGTTGTGTTCTGTCCTGTGTGTTGATTGGCTGTTCTGGGTCTCTGTCACTACCTGTCTGTCTCCCATTATGTGCATGAGTGCATATCGTGACAGAGAGGATACGAGTAATCATAACAATCAAATAGAAATTAAACATTCAGACAGAGCTGCCTGTGCGCATATGCGGAGGGGAGTTCCCCAGAGGGCAGCGCGCGGGCCATCGCCTCACTTAAGCCGTCCCCCCTGGCTACTCAAGATGGTCGCCGGCCGTCTCACCTGGAAAATCAAGATGGCTGCATTGCGGTTACCCCTGGTAACTCAAGTGTGCCGCTGGCCTTCTCCCCTGGCAACTCAAAATGGCTGTTAGCCGTCACACCGAGCAACTCAAGATGGCCACTTGCCCTCTCCCCTGTCAACTCAAGATGGCCGCGATGGCAGGATGTGGTTTTGGCGCACGCGCAGTGGCGACTCCTGCAGCCCTGATTGTCCAGATTGGATGTGATTGGATGGAGCAGGAGATGGACAATATTCCCTGAGACAGAAACTGGCCAATGGCAGCATCCTTACTGACAAAACCAGCTCATATTGACTGAGCTTCTGCTCAATCTCAACGATGGACATTGACCAGCTTCACATTGAATCCACGGGGTCCACAGTGAATAGTCCTCCTCACAAAGTAGACGTTAATCCTCAGATTGGACATTGCCCGGGCCCCACAATATCACAGAGATTCCAAACTCCAATCACGCCCGGTGTGCAAGGGCCACCCGGCACAACGCCAGAGTTGGGTTTGACCAACACCAATGTTTGTTTGATTCTGGTGGCGCGCACTCTAACCTGGTGTGGACTCATTGTGAGGAAGAGAGACATCAGGTTAAGATTAGACGAGAGGTTGGGCCTTTTAATCTCTCGCCCTCTGACAGTCCCCGAACTGGTACAGCACGGCCAGTAGACAGCCGTTCATGTTGGTTGGATTGGCCATGTAAAACTGCCCCTTAATGTCCATGTTTTGTGCATGTTAGGTTACGGGGTATTGGGGACCGATCGGGGTGGACTGGGGAGTGGACCTCGGTACAGCATACTTTCATAGGATTGGCGTCAACTCAATGGGCCAAATGGCTCCCCTGTGTAATTGGAATCATAACATCATACAGCACAGTAAAGGCCATTCGGTCCACTGCGCTTGTGCTGGCGAAAAACGAACAACTAACCATTCTAATCCCATTTTCCAGAACTTGACCCAGAGAGTTGTATGCCCTGTAGGAGTTCTACGAGATTCCATAAAATTTGCTCTTGATATCCACTTCAATGTCAGGCAGCACATTTCCGTCAATAGTCAGTGACTACGTTAAAAACAATTCCTCAGTCGCCTGTATCACACAACCATCAACAGCCGCTTCATCAATGACCTTCCCTCCATCATGATCGCTGATAATTGTACAATGTTCAGGCCCATACACAACTCCTCAGACACTGAAATGGAAAATGTGATCATACGAGGGTAAGCAGGTCAGGCAGCATCTATGGAGATAGAAACAAATTACTTGAGTTATATGCCACAGGAGTGTATCAGAAGCTCATCAGACTAATTCTTGGGAGGGACGATTGTCGCCTGGGAGAGATCGGGTACTGGGCCTGCATTCACTAGAATTGAGAAGAATGGGAGGGGATAGAATCGAAACGTCTAAAACAACTGACAATGCTGGACAGGCTGGATGAAGGGATGTTCGTTACTCTAGCTGGGAGCAGCGGTACAGCAAGGCGTCACTGCACATTGTTTCCATTCAAATAGTCATCCAATGCCCTCCTGAATGCCTTGATTCAAACTTTCCACCAATGAGCCAAACATTTCAAAGCCAATCATCTCCGCCTGCTCCACAGTTTCATATATTAGACGTTTAGATGCTGTTGTATTCAGAGTCAAAGGTTCTGCTCCCTTTCACCAACACGTTTATTCCACTTTAACAGACTCTGCATTAAACTCTAACATCATATCACCTGATACTAAGTACACCTGAAGCCCGTTCACATATCAGTGTAAATTATTGGATACTTAACACAGTGAGTTCTCCCATGAGCCAGAGCAGACAGAGCCAGAATGAGACACAGCTAAGAGTGAGTTTGGGTTTTGAAGTCCGGTGGGAATTCGAAGCTGGGTGGGGAGGAAGTGCTTTTTAACCCTGGTAAGTGACTGGTAAGTAGTTTTTATTTATTTTTTTATTTTCATTGGTATATTTATTTTATATTTTTTTTTGGAATTAAACTTGTATAAGTTAACCGAAGGTTTAAGACATTGCAGGAGAACCCAGACACCTGTCATGCTCTTCGTGTGTGATGTGGGTGATCAGGGACATGTCCACTGTCCCTGCTCCTTCACGTGCAAGAAGTGTTTCCAGTTGCAGCTCCTGTTAGACCGCTTGACGGCTCTGGAGCTGCGGACGGACTCACTTTGGAGCATCCGCGATGCTGAGGACGTCGTGGATAGCACGTTTAGCGAGTTGGTCACACCGCAGGTGAAAGTTACTGAGGGAGATAGAAATTTGGTGACCAAAAGGCAACAAGAGTAGGAAGGTAGTGCAGGTGTCCCCTACGGTCATTTCCCTGCAAAACAGATATACTGCTTTGGGTGCTGTTGAGGGAGATGGCTCACCAGGGGAAGGCAGCATCAGCCAGTGTCATGGCACCGTGACTGGCTCTGCTGCGCAGCAGGGCAGGAAGAATGGCAGGAGAATAGTGATAGGGGACACAATCGTAAGGGAAACAGACAGGCGGTTCTGCGGAGGCAATCGAGACTCCAGGATGGTATGTTGCCTCCCTGGTGCAAAGTTCAAGGATGTCTCGGACCGGATGCAGGACATTCAGCTGGGGGGGGGGGGGGTGAGCGTGGCTCTTGCACATCGGTTGTGATTTGAGTTTGCAATCTCTATTATACTGTGGGTCTTGGGCAATGCCAATCTGCTTTGTGAGGAGGACATTTCACGGTTGATTCAATGTGGAGCTGGACAATGGTAATCGTTGAGATTGAGCTGAAGCTCAGTCATGTGAGCTTGTTGTGTCAGTAAATGAAATGAAATGAAAATGAAAATCGCTTATTGTCACGAGTAGGCTTCAATGAAGTTACTGTGAAAAGCCCCTAGTCGCCACATTCCCGCGCCTGTCCGGGGAGGCTGGTACGGGAATCGAACCGTGCTGATGGCTTGGTTGGTCTGCTTTAAAAGCCAGCGATTTAGCCAGGTGAGCTAAACCTGCCCCCTGGTCATTGGCCAGTCTCTGTTTCAGGGAATTGTTGTCAATATCCAGCTCCATCCAATCACATCGAACCTGGACAAATGGGCTGCAGGAGCCGCCACTGTGACTACGCCACATCCAGCGGATGTCTCCCACCTTGAGTTCCTCGGTGTGATGGACGGCTGCCATCTTGCGTTTCCGGGGAGACAGTTTGAGTGCTGCGATGGTCCACGCGCTGCCGTCTGGGGCAATGCCGCTCCGCACATGTGCACTGGCAGCTCTGTTTGAATATTTAATTTGTATGTGATTATTATGATTACTCGCATTCTTTCCCGTCATACTTCCGCTTCCCACTCGCATCAATTCCAGAACATTGTCACAGAGATGGTGACGTTATTCATCCCTCTTCTCCAATTGGTTGAAGTTTCATGTGTCGTTATAACGTCATGATGACTCCACCACAAACAACTGATCCATGAACCATTAATTTTGTGTTTAACAGATTCTGTACTCATTGACTCCTTCAATCAGATTGAATGTCAGTTGAATGCTCAGATGTGCAAGGTAGGTCGGAATTTACTTTCCACCACCTCGGTAAGATCTAAAATAGGATATGAAATGCCCACACATATCGAATGTGAAATGATAGTTCCAAGGGTCTTAGTTATTGTACAGTGAATTAGTAACAGAAACATCGAAATAACGTCTTATCATTTCTCCCAATAATAGAAATTACGTAAAAATCAACGGTTCCTTGTGATTCTCCACAAACCTCTGGAGGCTGTGAAATGTTTTCAGGATGTTGGGATGGTTCCTTCACTGGGAACCGCATGAATTTAATCTATAATTGAAAATACTGCCGCACAACATGTACCAATAATTCTCCACGCTCAAACGCAATGACATCAGTTCGCAATAGATCCACTTTCCTGCCCCGGTATTACTTGACAGACAAGGATGAATGTACACCATTCTAACTGTCCTTTATTCATAATTAACCTCAATAACAAACACCTGTGCCTCTCAGCTCCTGTTTCTGCCGACTATGACGATATTGAGACTGAAACCATTGACTCTCAAGGTGGACACTTTCTGCTGGATCCCGGGTCTGATCACCTCTTCACATTGGGAAAGTTCGGCGGTGATCTCCACAATCTCGGTAAGATACGCCTTCCATTCTTCTGCTTCTTTGACAATCGCTCTGTCCCGTTGGTTATTTTCTTTAACTTTCCTGAGATAGGCTCTGGGATGAATGATGAGCCCAATAGACTACCTGAAGATTGTGTTTCATCTTGGACACCCAGCGCATGATGGGTGGGTAAACAAGCTGTTTAACAGGAGGATTATTCACTCTTCACAATTCAAGTTCGGCTTTGCGCGTTTCCTCGAACACTCTTGATGTGCTTCATGCCATTGGGAGTGACCCTTCTATATTCTTGGGCTGTCTAATTCCAGGACTTTCCATTTGTAATCGTGCGTACTTGAATTTTGTTAGAAGTGTTCAGGACATCCATATACCTTTCCACGTCCATTCTGCAGTCCCTTGCTGCGCCTGCGTTCCGAGCAGATTCTCACATCTTTTTACTGCCTCAGTCACCCACCCAATTGTGCGGAATTGACTCTCTCTGGATTGAAGCTATTCCAATCGATCAAGGAATAAAGTGGAATTTGCCATCAGTTCATGTCACGAATGCAAATAATTGAAATAAAGCACCTACGCCCAGCCCAATGTTTAGCTGACATATATTTAACCCCACATTATACAACAATCAGACCCTCAATGACCCCGCGTTATTTATTCCCTCCACGTCTGCACCCAATATCAATGTTATCTGTGACACAGGCCGGAGATTTCTGCCGCCATTGGGTAGTGACCGTTTGCCTCAAAAGTTGACAGATCTGTATTGCACTGTTAAATAGTGATGTTTCATTCCATTCCCTTGTGCATGTGGTGTGGTGCTGGGGAATGGCCTGTCCTATATAATTTTTCGTCTCCTGGAGTATTGACACTGGTTTACTGATGGGGAAACTATGGCAGAGTGAAGATCAAGAAGGTTTTCGAAATAATTTTAAAAGGCCAGTTGCATTGTAAATGTGCCGAAAGAGAAAGAAGATAGATGTGATCTCTTTCGATGATATCTACTTTATTTACACTCCTCTTTTTAATAATAGTCAACTCCACTTCCCAGAGGTGACTTCCGCAGATATATGACTCTGCATTAAATCTGATGGAAGACACCTTAACTTTTACAAAATGTCATTGCTTCGATTATGCTTTGCTGCCCGTTCTCAATATTGCACTTGAACGAATGAGAAATTACTTCCTGTTCTGTTTATTCGAATCACATTTCTCTCCTTATTTTGTGTGAATGAAAAACGAAACAGAATGTACTTCCAGTATTGCGCTGCCCTTATTTAATCTCTGTTAATTCGCACGGCATTGCAGAATCCAACCATTATTAGAATTCCTGTACCAGCCTCCCCGAACAGGCGCCGGAATGTGGCGACTAGGGGCTTTTCATCGTAACTTCATTGAAGCCAACTCGTGACAATAAGCAATTTTATTTTTTCAATTAAAGAGCTGCTGCTTAATTCTTCACACGGTGTGAATTTGAATGCAATTTTTAAAAAACGATCTCATCATCGCTCCACTACATAAAGATTAGGAGTGAAAAATGCATTATTTCTCTGCTTCATCTCCAGTTATTGATGATGTTGAGATGCGTTGGCCTGGGGTGAGCACAGTAAGAAGTCTTACAACAGGTTAAAGTCCAACACGTTTGTTTCGAATAACTAGCTTTTAACATGAAAAATAAATGCATTCAGATAGTGCCTTACAGTAAATCAAATGCATTGAAACAGTGTCCTGCAGTAAATCAATACATTTGAACAGTGTCCTACAGTAAATCAAATGCATTGAAACAGTGCCCAAAAGTAAATCAAATACTTTGAAACAGTCCCCAATAGCAACTGAAATGTACTTAAACAGTCCCCTACAGTAAATCCAATGAATTTAAACAGTGCCCAACAGCAAATCAATACATTTAAACAGTGCCCGACAGTAAATCCAATTAATTTAAACAGTGCGCTACAGCAAATCAATTCATTTAAAAAGAACCCTACAGTAAATCTAATGAATTTATACAGTGCCCTACAGCAAATCAATGCATTTAAAAAGTACCCTGCAGTAAATCAAATACATTTAAACAGTGCCCTACAGTAATTCAAGTGTACTTAAACAGTGCCCAACAGTAAATCAAATGAATTTAAACAGTGCCCTACAGTAAATCAAATGAATTAAACAGTGCCCTACATTATTAAGAACAAAGAAAAGTACAGCACAGGAACAGGCCCTTCGGCCCTCACAGCCTGCGCCGACCTGGTGAGACGACCTCCGGCCATTTTGAGGTGCCAGGGATGACAGCTTCAGTGAAGAGATGGCCCGGGCGCACCCTCTGGGGGAAAGCCCCTCCACACAGGCGCACAGGCAGCTCTTTTTGAATATTTAATTTGTATCTGATGATTATTATTACTCGCATCCTCTCCCGTCAGACTTCCTCCTCCCTCTCGGTTCTCATGCTTCGTTTCCCGTCATGATCAGTTTTTGACAATTTGATTTATTTTTAAAACCTGGGCCCGGGGCCTCCGCTGGGAGATGCGGTGGCGCATGCGCAGTCCCGCAGACGTCACTGAGTGATTAAATTGATTTAATTTGAATTCTCCACCAGGGGGTGGGACGGGGTGCGGTGTCCGGATCAGATTTTAAGTCAATGTCCCCCTTTCCCAACAGCCGCTTCTTCCTCTTTTATCTAAAATAACTTGTTGGTGGAGGGGAGGGGGTCGAGGTGACGTCACGGCAACATCGCAGCTGCCCCTCCCAACGCCTTTACTCGGATGCTCCGCCTGCGGATGTGCCGAGCTGCGGACAAGAGGTGACACTGGGAGGAGCGGCAGCAGCAGCGGAGGGAGAGTAACGCAGCCCGCTGGCGGCCGGAAGGGAAAACTCCCTCAGCCGTCACCGTCTCTCCTGCCGCAGAGCAACGCCTGCAGCAACTGGGAGCCGGCAGTTGGCAGCAGCCTTGAAGCAGTTGAATCAGCCACACTGACAGAGGTTTGAGACAGAGAGGGTTTGAGGCTTTAACTCATTGACAGACACAGAGGAAATCTGCAGCTGCCATTTCACTGGCACAGCCCACACCATTTCAACACACATTTTTCTCAGAGCCTCATTGATCTGGGTTTTGTCACTGGGTTTTTCACGGACCAGCTCAGCAGGTTTAAGGTTGGTCACCTTTTATTCATCATTGTTCTGGAGTCAGACTTTGTGACAATAAAACATCTGAAAGGTTGAGGACAGAGTGTCTGTCTCCAACCAGTTGTGGACCTACAGTTGGATCCTTTCTCTGTGAACAGAAAATCAGTCTCTAACGACTTATGGTCCATGAGGCACAATTAGGCCTTTCCGCCCATGAAGTATGCTCCGCCATTCAATCATGGTTGATATTTTTCTCAAACCCATTCTCCTGCCTTCGCCCCATAACCCATGCTCTCATTTTTAATCAGGAACCGATCTATCTCTGTCTCAAAGACACTCAGTAAATTGGCCTCCACAGCCTTCTGTGGCAAAAGGTTCCACAGAGTCACCACCTACTGCCTGAAGAAATTCCTCCTCATCTGTTCTAAAGGATCGTACCTTCAGTCTGAGACTGTGTGGTTCTAGTTTTACCTACAAGTCGAAGCATCCTCCCCACATCCACTCCATCCAGGCCTCGCAGAATCCTGCCAGTTTCAATAAGATCCCTCCTCATCCTTTTAAACTCCAACGAACACAGCCAAAGAGTCCTGAACTGTTCCTCGTACGACAATTTCTTCATTCCAGGGATAATTCTTGCGTACTCCACTGGACCCTTTACAAGGCCAGCACATCCTCCCTTAGATATGGGGCTCAGAACTGGTCAAAATACTCCAAATGTGGTCTGACCAGAGCTTTATACAAAGTCATAAGTACATCCCTGGTCTTGTATTCTTCCCCTCTCGACATGTACGCTAACGTTGAATTTCCTTCCTAACTGCCGACTGAACCTGCAGATTAACATTAAAGGTTTCGTGAATAAGGACCCCCCAAGTCCCTTAGTGCATCAGATTTCCTGATCATTTCCCCATTCAGAAAATGACCTGTGCCTCCATTCCGACTTCAAAAGTGCATAACATCGCTTTTTTCAACATTATATTCCATGTGCCACTTCTTTGCCCACTCTCCGAGCCTGTTCAAGTCATTTTACAGTCATCCCCCTGCTTCCTCAATACTACCTGTCCCTCTGCAGATTTTTGCATCTTCTGCAAATTTAGCAGCAGTGATTTCAGTTCCTTCTTCCAGATCATTAATGTGAAAGGTTCTGAGCAGCGCCTGCAGCAGCTGTGAGCCGACAGCAGGCGGCAGCTTTGAAGCAGTTGAATCAGCAATACTGACAGAGCTTTGAGACAGAGAGGGTTTTGAGTGTTTAATGCATTCATAGACACAAAGGAAAGGTGCAGCCGCCGTTTCACTGGAACATTCTACAACCTACACCTTTTAACCACACATTTAGCTCAGATCCTCGTTGATCTGGGTTTGTCGCTGTGTTTCTCAGGGAACAGCTCTCCTGGTTTAACGTTTTTCACGATTTATTCTTCATTTTTTGAAGTTCAGTTTTGTCTGAATTAGACCCTTCCAAAATATAAAATTTATCTGTGAACATTATCCGTCTCTAACCAGTTGTGACCTCTACACTTTTGCATTCCTTCACACTCCTGACTTGTCGATGGTGGACAGGCTGTGGGGAGTCAAGAGGTGAGTTACTCTCCACAGCATTCCCAGCCTCTGACCCTCTCTGATAGACACAGTGTTTATGTGCCAGGTCCTGTTCAGTTTCTGGTCAGTGGTATCCCCAGGATGTGGATTGGAGGGATTTATCTCTCAATGCGAGACAGGAATTTGATTGGCGTTGTTTCATGTATGTCTGTGAACATTGCCCTTCAAGCTGGTAGAATGCGTGGTTATAGAGATGGTTTCGAATTAACATTGTTGAGTTGCAACTGCTGCTACTGCGTCAAAAGGGGGCGGGGTGAGGGGTGAATAAATGCACATTATGATCGATGGCACGTCAGTTAAGTGAGCTGCTTTCTCATCGGTGGCCAACAATCCTGACTTTTCTGGAAGTTGGAACGGAGCAGGAAGGCGCTCTGCAAATTTGGAGGATGATAAAGTTTCAGGCTTTGGAGAGTATTTCTCTGAAAAATATAATGTAAGTGAGGATTTCGGGATGGAAGGCGCGATTTAACTATTGGCATCGTGAGCAGCTGGAGACAGGAAATGTTATCACACACTCTCCCTTTGGTTTCCACCAGTTGAAGTCATCCCAAATCTGCAACCCGACCCCAGCTATACTGAGCATGGGGAGTTGTGAACTTGAGAGAGCAAAATGTAAAAAATTCACCGGTAGGAAGAACAGGGACAGCGAGGTGAGCTGAACTTTACTCATTTCTGAACTTCACCCTCTCTCAGCAAGTTCTGTCTGACTTATTGAGATTATCCACTTTTTTTGTTTATTGATAACAATTGTGGTTTCTGTTGCTGATATTTCTGCTTCCAATATTCTAATCGAGGAATGATCAACTTTTCTGAGTGGTACTGCCGGGAACCTCTGGAGTGAGGCAACACTAATGGATACTACATATATACCTTGTGGAATTAAAGTGAGAAAGAAACATTAAGTTCTGAATAAAGCCTCCTGGACCCGATTGTCAGGGGCAGAGCTGGAATGGATGTGTGGGATTTAGCTACAGGGAGAATGCAGTGATCGCTGCTCCACGAATACATGACGTACAGATTCAATACCTGGGCAGCAAGAATTGCAACAACGCCAGGTTAAAGTCCAAAAGGTTTGTTTCCAATTACTAGCTTTCGGTGTGCAGCTCCTTCACCTGAGGAAGGAACTGAGCTCCGAAAGTTAGTAATTCGAAACAAATTCGGTTGGGCTTTCACCTGGTGTAAGAAGTCTTACTGTGCTCACCCCAGTCTAACGGCGGCATCTCTACATCATCAATAACTGGAAGTAAAGCATGGAAACAATGCATTTATCACTCCCAATTTATTGTAAAGGTGCAAGAGTGAGGGATTTTTCCAAATGATCTTCAAATACACCAAACATGAATAAGAATCAGTTCTTTTATTATAATACCGCTTCGGTTCCACAATGCAGTGCGATTTAACAGAGCTTTATTATGGGCAGTGCAATACTGGAAATTCATTATATTTTGTTTTTTATTCTTAAAGCGACACAATGCAGATTATTTCACACAAAATAAGGCGAGAATTGTCATTCTAATCAACACAACGGGAAGTAATCTCTCGTTCACTCAAATACAATATTGATACTGGGCAGCAAAGCATAATCGAAGCGATGGCAGTTTCGGAAAAGTAATGGCGCCTTCCATCAGATTTAATGCAGAGTCATATATCTGTTCACGTCACCTGGGATGTGGAGTTAACTATTATCTGAGAGGGGTGAAAAGAAAGAAGAGATCATCTAAAGAAATCACATCCATATTTTTCCTCTTTCGTAACATTTCAAATGCAACTGGCCTTTTCAAATTCTATCCAAAACATTCTCTCTCATAATCTCTCTCTCAGTGAACAAGTGGGAATACTCCAGGAGACCTAAAATTATACGGGACAGGTCACTCCCCAGCACCGCGCCACACACAGAGGTAAACGGAATCAACCATCGCCGTTAAACAGTGCAATGCAGGTGTGTAAAATTTTGATGTAACGGTCACTGCCCAATGACGGTAGAAACCCCGGCCTGTGACACAGAAAACATCGGTATTGTGACCAGGCGTGGAAGGAACCGATAACGCGGCATCAATCAGGGTATGACTAATGTAGAGTGTGGGGATAAGCATACCTCAGATAAATATTGGGCTGAAAGTAGATGCTTTGTTTAAATTATTAGCATTCGCGACATGAACAATAACAAATCCCACATTGTTCCTTGTTCGATTGGAATAACTTCAATCCAGAGGGAGTCAAATCCGCACAAGAGGGTGGGTGACTGAGGCAATAATCAGAGGTGATAATATACTCGGAACGCAGGTGCAGCAGGAGGCAGCAAGAGGGACGTCGAAAAGTATACAGAGGTCCTCAAAACATCCACCAAAATTCAAACATGCGCGATGACCAATGGAAGGTCGTAGAATTAGACAGCCCAAGAATGTAGAAGTGTCACCCCCAATGGCATGAAGCACATCAAGACTCTTCGAGGAAACGCGCAAAGCCGAACTTGAATCGTGAAAAGCGTATGCGCCTCCTATTAAGCAGACGCTTTGCCCAGCCCACCAATCGCCGCGTGCCCCAGATGCAGCAACGTCTGCAGGTCGACCATTGGGCTCATCATTCATCCCAGGGCTATCTCAGCATAGCTGGAGAAAATTATCGACGGTGCAGAGCGATTGACAAAGAAGCAGAACAATCAAAGGTTTATCTCACCCAGAGTGTGGAGATCACCGCCGAAATTTCCCAATGCGATGAGATCGTCAGACCCAGGATCCTGCAGCAAGTGTCCACACTGAGAGTCAATGGTTTCGGTCCCAGCATCGTCATAGTCCACCGAAACTGGATCTTAGAGGCACAAGTGTTTGCCATTGGTTAGATGCGAATAAAGCACAGTTAGAATTATATACTTTAATCCTTCTGGGACAGGAAAGTGGGTTGACTGCGATGTGACGTCATTGAGTTTGAGCGCAGAGAATTAATGGGCCAGATTGTGCTGCAGTATTTTCAAATTTAGTTCAGATTCATACTGTTCCCAGTGAATGAATCATCCCACCAACCTACAACATTTCACAGTCTCCTGAGGCTTCTAGAGAATCACAAGAAATCGTTTATTTTTAATTAATTTCCATTGCTGGGAGACATGATAAGACAGTGTTTCAGACTCCAAGTGTCTGAGATGTTTCTGCTACTGAAATAATTGTGCAATGCCTCAGATAATTGGATCTCTCATTTAATGGTCGATATGTTTTACTCTTTCAGATACTGTTTCAGATATTACAGAGTGAAGTTCTGAAACGTGACGGTGGAATGTAAATGTCTACCTATCCTGAATATTTGAACATTCAACTTCAGGATATGCGGATCCAGGATCAGTGTCACCCAAACTGTGATGGTGTAATATTCAATCTGATTGAGAGAGTCATTGGTTGCAGAATCTGCTAAATACAAAATGATTGGTTCGTGGGTCAGTTGTTTGTGGTCGAGTCATCATAATGTCATCATGACACAGAATACTTCAACAAATCGGAGACGAGCTATCAATAACTTCACCATCTATGTGGCAATGTCAAGGAATTGATACATAACGCCACTTTGGGAGAACATTCACCGTTGGGATAAATGCGCAGGACCTACACCAACTTATCAGGACAACTATCCAGCGGAACATGGAGAAACATAGATTTGTGGAACGTAGGACAGGTGTAGGCCCTTTGGCCCTTCTAATTCGTTTTGGAAATCATCAAATGTGTTTTGGCATCAACTACGTTTTATAGTAGCAAATTACACAATATCATAACCAAGTGAAAGAAGTAATACTGATTGCATTTTACAGGTTTCAGGTAGATGCAACAAAATATCCCCATTCTTCTGAACTAAAGCGTAAATGATCGCAAAGGACTCAACCTTTTCTCATATGTCTGCACCACAATTACAGGGATCAATCTGGTAAATATTCGCTTCACTGACTTTACAGTAAATAAGTCCAGCCTCGGATAAGGTGACCAAAATTGCAGACAGTATTGCTGGTGTGGTCTCTCTATGCACTTTAGAATTACACCAAGACATCCAGTTCTGCGACTTGAGTGCTCTCGCTATCATGGCCAGAAAACCAGTTGCCTTCTGTTACACCTGCTGTATCTGCAGGATTACCTTCAGTGGCTTCTGTGAGAAGACACCAGGGTCTCGTTGCACATATCTCACTCTCAATTTATAACCAATCAGGTAATATTCTGCCTTCTAATTTTTTGCTGCCACCCTCATATTTATGCACATAACACTGCATCTTCCATGCATTTTCCAACTCAGCTCGGCAAAGTCACACTGAAACGTCGTTGTATCCATTCTCCTTACAGCTCACCCTCTCACCCAGCTTATCTCATCTGCAATGTTGGGCATAATGCTTTGTCGAATCCTCATCTAAATCATTAGTGTATATTGTGAACAGCATGGGTCCCAGCACTGAAACATGCCATACCTCACTGGACATGCCAGTCATTCTGAAAAAAATGTTTATTCCGACTCTTCTTTTTTTCTGCCAAACATGATTCCATCCATCTCAATAACCTACCCCTAATCACATGTGCTTAATAGTACTTGCTAATAATCGTATGAGACATATTGTCGAAAGCCTTATGAAAGGCCAAGTAAACCAGACCCTCTGCACCAACATATCAACACCAAAGGTTATATACTCAAATAATTGCAGTCGATATTTTAAACATGCTTTTCCTACCGTAAATCCATGCTGACTGTCCGATTTTATCACTGTTTTACAAATGGTCTGCTATCATGTATTTCATATTAGCTCCAGAATTGTCCCCACTATTGTTGTCAGGTGTACTGATCTATCATTTCCCGTTTTCACTCTGCCTCACTTTCTGGATAGAGTGATTACATGAGCTATCCTCCAATAATTAATTACAAAGTGCAAATAATCACAAAAGATGGCGAACAATGCATCAACTATATCTGCCGCGAAGTCGGTAAGTACCCTGGAATAGAACATAGAACATATAACTGTACAGCACAGAACAGGCCCTTCGGCCCTCAATGTTGTGCCGAGCCATGATCACCCTACTCAAACCCACGTATACACCCTATACCCGTAACCCAACAACCCCCCCACTTAACCTTACTTTTTATTAGGACACTACGGGCAATTTAGCATGGCCAATCCACCTAACCCGCAATGTGGGAGGAAACCGGAGCACCCGGAGGAAACCCACGCACACAGAGGGAGGACGTGCAGACTCCACACAGACACTGACCCAGCCGGGAATCGAACCTGGGACCCTGGAGCTGTGAAGCATTTATGCTAACCACCATGCTACCCTGCTTATCATGTCCTGAGATTTATCGGCCTTCACTGTCATCAATTTTTCCTCTCTGCAAAATTTCTAATACTGCGTTTCTTCAGTTCCTCCCTTTCATTAAATCATGTGCTCCAGAACATTTCTGGTCTGTTTTTTCTGTCCTTCAGAAATAATGTCACTTCTGTCACCGAGGAGTTAAGTCCCTTCGAATAGATACTGTGGACAGAAAGATGGCACAGTGGTTAGCACTGCTGCCTCAAGCGCCGAGGTCCCTGCTTCGATCCTGGCTCCGGGTCATTGTCGTGTTGAGTTTGCACATTCTCCCGTGTTTGCGGCGGTTTCTCCACCATAACCCAAAGATGTGCAGAGTAGGTAGATTGGCCCCTTAAAGGGAACAAATGAATTGGGTACACTAAATCCATTTTAAAAAACGGACAGATAATGTGTGAGATATAGAATATAGAACAGTACAGCACAGAACAGGCCCTTCGGCCATCGATGTTGTGCCGAGCAATGATCACCCTCCTCAAACCCACGTATCCACCCGATACATGTAACCCAGCAAATAATATAAGGCATAATCCGTGAAGTCTGCGTTAGCAGTTGGGTTTTATGACACAGAACCGCTACCACTCCACAATGATTCCCATCAGTTTCAATTTCACAGATGGTAACTACATCGGTTGTGGGATCAGATCGTGGAACCCATGGGCAATGGTTCAGGGAAGAGACAGAATGCGCCATATTCAGTCATTCTGGATAAACATCACCCTCAATAATGTTCACACTCTTCTACATTGTGTTCAGCCCTCTCCTGTACTTTTATAGCATTTTAATAATATTGAAATTTTATCAATTCTAATAATATCCTGTTCAGAGCCACACAATCTACTCCAATTCCATCAAATCAAAGTTCGACTGACTTTGATCTTAAATCTTCTACTTTCCAGTTCAACCTATTTAAGAATAAACGTTTGTAAGGTAAATACTGCGGATGCGAAAAATCAGAAAATGTCACAGTCAGCAGGTCCGGCAGGAAGAGTCACATGGTCTCAAAGTGTTGTATTTGTTTGTCTCTCCCAGAATCCTGCCACACCTGCTGACTTTGTCCGGAAATGTCTGTTTTCCCGGTGTCAGAAATGAACATTCATGTTTTGTTTGGTTTTATTTTACCTTTTCACTTTACATCGGATTTTTTTCTTTATGTTCCTCATCCTTTTTATTAACTATGCTATTTAAATCATTCTTCATTTAATGCATGACATTTTGCCTTATCTCACAAAGTTTTCATTCATGTGAGTTACTAATGTGAAATTTCAATTTCCAGTCGTATATCTATTATTGCAAGTCAGCACATCTCCGCCTACCACAATTTGCGACCATTGTTAAAATGTAGTTTTGACTCCAAACACAAAGTTGTTCCAAGAAATTACAAACAACATTCATGTTAGCGCCGAATCATGCAGAACACATTCCTAACTTTCTTCCGTCTAAACGGATGCATTTTCTCGTTTCGTATTTTTCCCCCTCCCAACTTGGACCAATTCTTCTGCTTGAAACGTGTATCCATACTCATTAAATAACCATTTGTATATCGTGTTTTTCATGATCAGCAGGTTTCAAACTCTTTGCAGCTAAAGGTGTAGAATTAAAATTATCGCTGTCACAATATGGGAACCCAGCAGTCAATTTGTGGATTGCGATCTCCCATGGACATCACAGTATTTTTTTAGGAGCATTTAACTTGATTGTGTGAATTTGCGATAGGAGTGATTATTGGTCAGAACAAAACGGTTAACCCTCAAGCGTTCTTCAGCAGGGTCAATTGATACATTATACCCAGAAGAGAGGACATGCTGTCACTGGGTTCAATAGCTCTACTGAAAGGTCACATCACAAGACACGCAGCTTCAACTCAGCACGGCCCCGGAGTGTCAGACCTTATTTATTTGTGCACGTTCTGAACTGCTCCTGAACCTGAAAACGTTTCTCAGAGGCCAGATTGCACCCACTGAGCCCGAGCTGACAGCTGTGCTCCAGTCTCATTGATTAGTGTATTAAGTGGTAACATATAACGTAATATTAAATTCCAAGATTCACATTGTTGACCATATCTGCTCCGTTGCCTTTAAAATAATTCGGTGTTGTTGATTATATGAGAGATCCGATTTTAAAAATGGGCTGACAGTTCTAATATTGTTGGATTTGTAATGATAATCTTCACTCCTTTAGTCGCAATTTTCCTCTCAATAATGTTCAGCGGATTGACGTATAGTTTCCCAGACATTATTCTTCATCATTTATTAATAATATCCTTTATATCTGCTATCCGCTAGGAGCCTGACATTACACCTTCAGTAATGATTTGTAAATAACTGCAATTGTGCCTCTGCCATCTTTTCCATTAATGCTTAGATGCATGGAAGCAAAGTATTCGGAGGATTAGAATTATCCGATGACTGATTTGTTTTAATATGATTTTTTCATTGCATATGTGATAACCAACGTCATGTATACATAGGTTTTATCCCTGCTGCATACTGAAGCAAGAGAACTGACTAATATTTCTACATTTCACCATGGCTGCGAGTGACTGTGCCTGACCGCAAAACCTGACGAGAATTTTCAATTGCCCATCTTATTTCTGTTTCTATAAACTGTTGTGCTAATTTGGCTAAAGCTACATGATTAACTAATTTAATACTCCTCGTTTGTCATCTTAGCTCATTCTATTGTTGCTCTCTGTGACTTAATCATGTCCCTTGTCCTGTTCCGCCATCCGCCAAGTCCAACACTGCCCCCCTCACCCCCAGCTCTACTTATTCATATTATTATCGCTGCTGTATACTTAATGGTTTGCGTTCATGCTTTGGTGTTCCTGTTATTTGATGAAATTATATTTTCTCTTGGCTTCAGGTCAAAATGGTTTTGAAACTTTCCCGTTTCGAAATAAAATAATGTTGTAGCGCCATTGTTCTCCAAAATGAGGGGTTGGTTTAGCTCGCTCGACTAAATCGCTGGCTTTTAAAGCAGACCAAGCAGGCCAGCAGCACGGTTCGATTGTCATACCAGCCTCCCCGGACAGGCGCCGGAATGTGGCGACTAAGGGCTTTTCACAGTAACTTCATTGAAGCCAATTCGTGACACCAACCGATTTTCATTTCATTTTTTCAGTTCCTGCAATGACGCGTTGTGCAGACTGCCAGCAGTAATATCAGTTATTGTGTTCTATATTCCAGCAACCGCTATACCGATACTTATTTGGAACAGATCGTTGATGGAGGCAAAGGGAGGCTGGGTGCAGCCCTGTGGGAAACTGTAAACAGGTACTCTGCTCTCTGTTTTACAGGGACGGCAAAAGACATTCTTGAAGAGCAGTGGGAATCTAATCAAAACCATCCGTCATCTGATAATGCATAACTGCATGTGACAGATCTACTTTCTGCACGACAATGATGAGTATAATGCTGTTGTGCTTCCAGCGTATCGACGATTGTTAAGCCGGATGCGACATTTGCCCCTGTAACTTGGGTTTGAAACGAAGAGGAACGCATTTGCCCCTTCGAGCCTGCTCCGCCATTTATCACGATCATGGCTGATCATCCAACTCAATCGCCTAATCCTGCTTTGTCCACAGAGCCTTTTCTCCCACTGCCTCCAAGTGCTATATCTTGCAGCCTCTTGAATATATTTCATGTTTTAGCATCAACTACTTTTGTCGGAATAATTTCCACAGATTCACCACTCTTTGTGAGAATAAATTAGTCCTCATCACTGTCCGAAATATTTACCCTGAATCCTCAGACTGTGACCCTTGGTTCTGGACACACCCATCAAAGAACAAGAACAAAGAATAGTACAGTAGAGGAACAGGCCCGTCCGCCCTCCGTGCCTGTGCGGACCATGCTGCCCGACTAAACTACAATCTTCTACACTTCCTGGGTCCGTATCCCTCTATTCGCATCCTATTCATGTATTTGTCAAGACGCCACTTAAATGTCACTATCGTCCCTGCTTCCACCACCATCTCCGGCAGCGAGTTCCAGGCACCCACTACCCTCAGAGTAAAAAACTTGCCTCGTACATCGACTATAAACCTTGCCCCTCGCACCAGCACGGGAGCATAGTGGTTGGCATCAATGCTTCACAGCTCCAGGGTCCCAGGTTCGGTTCCCGGCTGAGTCACTGTCTGTGCGGAGTCTGCACGTCCTCCCTGTGTGTGCGTGGGTTTCCTCCGGGTGCTCCGGTTTCCTCCCACAGTCCAAAGATGTGCGGGTTAGGTGGATTGGCCATGCTAAATTGCCCGTAGTGTCCTAAAAAGTAAGGTTAAGGGGGAGTTGTTGGGTTACGGGTATAGGGTGGATACGTGAGTTTGAGTAGGGTGATCATTGCTCGGCACAACATCGAGGGCCGAAGGGCCTGTTCTGTGCTGTACTGTTCTAAACCTATGCCCACTTGTAATTGGCCGCTCAGAACTGGAGCAAAGCCTCTGATTATCCACTTTGTCTACGCCCCTCATAATTTTTTAGACCTCTATTAGGTCGCCCCTGAACCTCTGTCGTTCCAGTAAGAACAAACCGAGTTTATTCAACCGCTCCCCATAGCTAATGCTCTCCACACCAGGCAAAATTCTGGTGAATCTCTTCTGCACCCTCTCTAAATCCTCCACATTCTTCTGGTAGTGTGGCGACCAGAATTCAATACCATATTTCATTGGTGACATCTTCCCTGCATCTACCCTGTCTAGTCCTATTAAAGTTTTATAAGTCTCTGCGAGATTCCCCCCTCATTTTTCTAAACTCCAGCGAGGGCAGTCCTAACGCAGTCAATCTCTCCGCATATGACAGTTCTGCCATCCCTGGGATCACTTCGTCCCTCGGGTCAGTCTGGTAAACAATCGAGATAGTACCTTGAGAGCAAGACCAGCCTTCCGCAGAAAGGCAGCCCAAAATTGCACACAATATTCTAGGTGTGGCAGCAACACATCCCTGCTTCTGTACTCGAAACCTCTCGCAATGAAGGCCGACATACCATATAATAATAATACTAACCTTTTATTGTCACAAGTATGAAGTTACTGCGAAAAGCCCCTAGTGGCCATATTCCGGCGCCTGTTCGGGTCAGCTGGTACAGAAATTAAACCCGTGCTGCTGGCCTTCGTCTGCATCACAAACCAACTGTCTAGCCCATATCGCTGGACCAGCCTTTAAATGTCTTTACCGCCTGCTCCACCTGCAAGCTTACCTTCACCGATAGGTACACAAGGGCACCCAGGTCCCGCTGCACACTCCACTGTCCCAATTTACAATCCTCCCGGTAGTAATCTGCCTTCCTGTTTTTGATTCCAAAATGAATAACTTTATACTTATCCAACTTATGCTGCATTTTTCATTGATTTGCCCACTAGCCCAACCTGCCCAGTGCATTCTTTAGTATCCCGGCATCCTCGTGACAGTTCACCCTTCCACCCACTTGGTGTCATCTGCAAACTTTGAGATGTTACATTTATATATTCCAGCAGCCGCTTTACCGATACTTATTTGAAGCTAAACTTTGATGGAGGCAGGTGTAGGCGGGATGCAGCGCTGTGGGAAACTGGAAACTGCGTGTCTGCTCGCTATTGTTTACACAGACGGCTAAAAACATGCTTGAACAATTAAGGACGGTGGACATTTAATCAAAAACATTCGTCATCTGACGATGCATACGTGCATGTGACAGATCTCCTTTTTACACGAGAATGATGAAGTTAATATTGTTTTACATCCAGTGCACTGACGATTAAACTTGTTAAACCTGAAGCGATATTTGGCTTTTAACTTGGGTTTGAAATGAATACAGATTGCAAACCTGAAGCACGGGTCTGGATGGAAACCTTGTCAGGTGGAATAATATCTATTTCTGCATAAATGGGTTGGTAGAAACCAGATGGTGAGTCCCAGCCGTTGTGAATTGCGCTTTCACGTATCTGATCGTCAGTCCAGAAGCAAAACACTCGAACACGTCAGTAACGAATATTCGTTTATTTACGGCCGGGACAAATCTCTAAGCAGTCGGGTAACCACCTTCGAGAAGTGCCAAAGTCCAAAATATGGACGGTATCTTTATACAATCACAGCTTAGAGGTGGTCCCTTTAAATTCCTAGATACACCTATGATTTTGCAAGGATCCAGAACATGTACATATATGGAATTATTCTTCGAGGTCGGGAAGTTATTTTTGACATAATCATTAGCACAAGTCACTATCAATATTAATACAAAGGTTTTTGTATCCCATGGCCATATGGCTCAACTCACTCCAAAGACAGCCCCCCTTACATTTCAATGTTTAATTGTTCCAACTGGTCAAACGAGCTTAATTATGTTTATCTCTGCAATAAAGTAACGGTTCCCATTCATTCCATTCTTTGCCTTTTTGACCTCTCTGCTTTTACAGATACGGGTCAGAACATTAATTAGTACCAATGCCACACTCCCTATATTCCATCCCATAACCTTCTGACATCTTTGCTTTTACAGATACGGTCAGACACACTCCCTTTATTTCATCCCTTGACCTGTTGACATCTCTTTCACAGAGCTTTTCAGAACTGTTATATTAACCCTATCAGCGAAGTTCCAAATGAAATCCACTTCTACATTCCCCCCTTTGATCATTCCTTGATCACATAACACTCAGGATACTTTAGATGGAAATGAGAGCGAGGCGGAGGTACTCCTCCTCTACTAGGCTCCGGCAGGATGCCACTTCCTCATATAGGTCAGGGGTAGGTGGAACCAGTTTTTCTTTTTCGTCTAGGGCGGATCTCTGAAGCATCTGTGGTAATGCAGTGGCACCCAAACGGTTGCATAGGCATTTCACACCAGTAGCTATGATACAGAGCAACAAACAGATGGTAACGAAGATAATGAGCCCATGGAATAGGTAAGTGGCCCAAGAATTGGACCACATCCAGCTCCACCAGTCAGCCTGACCGGCGAGTCGCAAGCGCTGTACTCCATCTCTGATATGGGTTACCAGACGCGTGATATTCTCTGAACTGTCTGGAATATAACCCATGCAGCCGTCTGTTCGATCGAGAAAGGAACAGATATCAAGGGAACGCCTCCATGGGCATGGGTCGGGACCTGTGTACATACCCAGCAAGAGGAGACACCCACTTTCTTAGCATAGACATAGGACATAAACAGAAATGACTTCGCCGTTACATGGTGCGTTGCCCGCTTCCTTCTGGAAGGCGAGTAGGGGTGAGTAGTCCTTGATGGTAAAATTTGTACCCTGTCCTTATCAATGCACCGGTGGTTCCACCGGCATGTGCGGCGATCGTAGATCAGAACCATGTACGTAGTCCGGAATCGGGGCTTCTGGTCGTCGGGATGAACGGTGGTTGGGCAGGTTTTGATAGCCGTGGTGATCCATCGGAGATCTGTCGTTGTTCCACATCGTGGGGTCCCTTCTCGACACAGGGGTGGACGTCGGCTTCCATACGGGCATCTCCTTCTTCCGGATGCAGCGAAAGAGAGCAGGGTGGCGAGTATTGTGACGGTGAAGAGGGACTTCATCCTGGTACTCGTGTTCCTAGGACTTAAAGGAAAAGTTTAGAACATCATGGATACTTAATTAACTTACAATGGTTCATATGTACCCATGCGTTCCGGCCCTCCACTTTTACTGCAGTGGGGGTAGTGAGTAGAACCTGTAGGGGACCCTCCCATCGAGGTTCCAAACCTTTACGTGTCCAATTTCGAATTAGGACATAATCCCCAGGGTTGATGGAGACGTCATGAGTAATGGAGGGGACTTCTTCCTGGGTGGCACGAACTCGGGAGTGTAATCCTTTCAAAATTCTAGTTAGTGTTAATATATAATTAGCCATCTCGGTAGTCATGTAATGGAATTGAACATTCCGTGGAACACTGCTGTCCCAAGGCGTTCGAAAGGGTCTGCCATATAGTATTTCCGCTGGGCTTAGGCGAGTTTTTCCTGCGGGAGTGGCACGTAGCTGGAAGAGTGCTAAAGGCAGGAGTTTGAGCCAAGTGGCCCCAGTGTCTGCTTGTAGTTTAGCGAGTTTAGTCTTTAGAGTCTGATTAGCCCTTTCCACCACTCCAGCGGCTTGTGGTCTGTAGGCACAATGAAACTGTTGCTTTATTCCTAGCAGAGCACAGAATTCCTTATTGATTTGACCTATGAAGTGGGGACCATTGTCAGAGCTCAGCCGGGCTGGAATTCCAAATCGCGGAACAATTTCTCGCATTAACACCTTAACTACTGTCGAGGCCTTGTTATCCGTAGTCGGGTAGGCCTCGATCCATTTGCTAAAAGTGTCCACAATGACTAACACATATTTATAGCATTGACATCTTTCCAACTCAATGTAATCCATTTGCAGGGTCTCAAATGGACCCTCAGGTAAGGGGGTTGTGCCAGGATCACAGGGGACGGCCTTACCGGGGTTGTGCTGTTGACAGATTAGGCACCGACTGCTAATTTGTTGGGCCATTTCTTGCAGTCGTGGGTGCCACCAGCTTTTTAACAATATGTCCCCTGTGGCACGAGCTCCACAGTGAGTTGCAAAGTGTACACATTCGGTCACCCAGGCTGCTAATGCATCGGTCATACATGTTTGTCCTACCGGGGTGACCCACAGTTTATTTTCGATATCATATATACATCCCAAGTTTTTCCACATATTTACAGCAGTTGCAGGAGCGTCCTCCTACATTTGGATTATGTCAGCAATGGTTGGCATAGGTTTTTCAGAGGGGGACTTTCCCGAGGGGGTTTTAGTCTGCCTCATCATTCTAGGCACCATTAGTTTGCCAGATTTAGAAATTTCTTTTGCCTTCTCGTCCGCTCTCCTGTTGCCCGTTTCCACCAGTCCTGTGCCTTTTGTATGCGCTGCGCATTTTATCACCGCTATCTTGTCTGGGAGCATAAGGGCCTGCAATAACTGGGTTACTAACTGCTGGTGTGAGATGGGTGTACCAGTGGAGGTTAGAAATCCTCTGTTTTTCCATCACCGTCTTGATCGATGATTGCATAGCCAGATTGTCTATCCCCCCTTTCGCCGACGGAAGAACTTCCATCGGTGAAAAAGGAACAATCTGCACTCGGGATGGGTATATCGGAGAGGTCGTCTCGAACCGAGGAGACTTCCTGCAACAGTTGCAGACAGTCATGAGTTGGGTCGAGCATGTCTGTGGGAGGATGCGTCAAAAAGTCAGCAGGGTTGATAGTGGTGCAGTGGGCAAACTGGACTTTCGGGTTATTAAGGAGAGCAATCTCATATTTGTTCTGACGAGCCATCGTGAGATGCTGAGTCTGTAGCTGTCCCAAAAGGGCCGTAACAGAATGGGAACTATAGACAGTGATATCTTGTTGGAGGGTAATATTAGCAGCCGATTGCAGGCTGTGTGGTTCTGCTAGTGACTGTTTGTGATCTGCGGGCACTAGGACCCTGCGGAGCCATGCAGTGTCAATTTCAACGCAGCAGTTTCGAAACTGCCCAGCACAAATCCTTTATCTGTTTATTCTGAGACCAATGTAGTTCTGAACATACTGAGTTACTCATAATACTGATCACATTCCAGGGGCGGTGGCGGAGGTGGCTGTGGGGGCTATGGAGGCTTCTGACGTCCCCCGCAATTGAACAGATGTTCCTCATCCCCATCGTCCCCCTCCCCCCAACCTTGCTTCGCATTGCTGACCGGCGCCGGGGGGAGGAGTAGCATTCTTACGTTTCTTATATTCTTTACATTCCCTTTTTAAGACCTCTACTGTTTTAGCAATTCCCCCTTCAGTGAGGCCAATACCCAATTTTGAGGCATTTGCCTGCCAGCTAGCCAGTATAGATGCATCTTTCATTAACTGACAGTATTCCCTCCACAAGGCAATTAATTTCTTTGCGGTGGGTTCTTGATAATACAGAAAAATGTGTCATTTGAAACATGAAAGTCTGGCAATATCTGGTTTGAGAGGGTACAGGGAAAGATCCCACAAAAGGTTAATAGCAGCTGCAAAAAGCAGGGTTATAAAATGCAGATTCTTGCTCACAAGCAGGCCTCAGCAGACACACAGGCTTCATATGGTAAGCTAAAACAATGGCTCACACCTTCGTGGAATGTAACTATCTCAGAAAGCATCTGAAAAAGCATGGATGAGAGTTTCAATTGCATTAAGTGACGAATGTTTAAAACAGGCAAGTCTTTCAAGTCACAACCAAGTTAAATTTTAGCATACAGCTAAGAGCAAAGTTTCACACCTTAATTGAAATAAACTCTCTTAGTAAACAGCTGGAAAGAATGGAAGATGCTCAGTCGAATTTAGTGTCAATTTAAGGGGTAAAATTCTACAAACATCAAGTTAATTAAAAGAAAATTGGAGATGACCTGGCTACGAGAAACAACATTTAAGTCAAAATCAAAGGCAAAGTTATGAACTGGGGACAATTGGAAAATTAAACGATTTGAAATCACAGAAATAAAAGTTAACTATTGAAACAAAAGCATTTTTTAAATCAAATCTGAGAGGAGACGATATGCCTGAAATGAATAACGAGTTGTAGTAAGATGATTACATCAAAGATACTTTTAAACTATCAAAGTGAAACAAGCCCATATACAATACAGTCGTTAAAACTTAATAACTCTTCGAAAGAGAATATAAACCCAGGGAGCAGAAGCACCAGCACTCTGCAACAGCAACAGGAGAGAGAGAGAGAGAGAGACAGCCTGCTGGAGAAAGACAAGGAAAGCAGCCGAGTTTAAACAGCTAATTCAACTCAAGAAGACCAGATTTTAAGTGGTTATTAGCTTACTTTACTTCCTTAATAACACAGGACCCAGGACACCAATGCTATTAAGGGGTAAGTAGGTAAAATTCTTCGGTGAAGGTATGGGTTATACCGGGGGATAGGCTCCGAGAACCCCGCCCGTAACTTCCAGAGAACGCTGCCTGGAATCACGGCGGCAGTCCCGTCCGGAGCCCACAGCCCGGAATCGTCCCCTAGCAGTCCTGAGAACCCCGCCCGTAACTCCAGCGAACGCTGCCTGGAATCACAGCGGCTCCTCAGGCTGCCTCTAGCAGTCCTGGCAACCCCGCCCGTAACTCCAGCGAACGCTGCCTGGAATCACGGCGGCAGTCCCAGGCTGCCCCTAGAGACGATAACCACAGGGTTCACTCACTTACCCTCTTTAAAACGGGTTCGCTGGACTGACCTGGATCTCGCAGAGGCTTCTCGACAAACCAACGGCAAGGCTGAGCAACGATCAAACTAGTAGTAGGCGAATACCAAGGTGGAAAAGAAATTTTTACTCACGTTGGGGGCCAAATTCGTCCTCTACTTTGAACGAGCTCAGTCAATTACGCCGGTTAGTTGCGCAGACCCCTCTGGAGATCCCCGTACGGGCCACCAAATGTGAATTGCGCTTTCACGTATCTGATCGTCAGTCCAGAAGCAAAACACTCGAACACGTCAGTAACGAATATTCGTTTATTTACGGCCGGGACAAATCTCTAAGCAGTCGGGTAACCACCTTCGAGAAGTGCCAAAGTCCAAAATATGGACGGTATCTTTATACAATCACAGCTTAGAGGTGGTCCCTTTAAATTCCTAGATACACCTATGATTTTGCAAGGATCCAGAACATGTACATATATGGAATTATTCTTCGAGGTCGGGAGGTTATTTTTGACATAATCATTAGCACAAGTCACTATCAATATTAATACAAAGGTTTTTGTATCCCATGGCCATATGGCTCAACTCACTCCAAAGACAGTCCCCCTTACATTTCAATGTTTAATTGTTCCAACTGGTCAAACGAGCTTAATTATGTTTATCTCTGCAATAAAGTAACGGTTCCCATTCATTCCATTCTTTGCCTTTTTGACCTCTCTGCTTTTACAGATACGGGTCAGAACATTAATTAGTACCAATGCCACACTCCCTATATTCCATCCCATAACCTTCTGACATCTTTGCTTTTACAGATACGGTCAGACACACTCCCTTTATTTCATCCCTTGACCTGTTGACATCTCTTTCACAGAGCTTTTCAGAACTGTTATATTAACCCTATCAGCGAAGTTCCAAATGAAATCCACTTCTACACCGTCAGTGGGAGGACCTGTTGGATGGAGAACGTGACAATTAGCATATTGATACATTTATAGTTACGCATTAAATTCCACATTGACTTTCATTTCAAATTTCCCTCTTTGTCGAGACTGGATTCGAACCAGTGGACCTAGAGCATTACGTTGCGCTTAAGATGACTGGCCCAGTGATATTTCCACTGACTCGATTTCAAGTATCAGTAACTGAGGGATTTCAGGGCCACTATTGTTCTGTGCATCAGATATGAATCAAAATACCTTAGTGCGAGTTAAGATACAGGGAGCAGCTTTGTTCAGCCCCAATCCTAGTGGTCATTAACACAAAGGTTCATCAGATTTTATAGCCAAATTTCTGAATGGAAAATGTCGCCTGTCGCAAGAGGGTCACTAATCTATACCAAGCATGACGGAGCAGGACTTTCTCCAACTTTAACTGTGTGACATTGTTGGTTTGGAAAGAATTTGCAGGATGATTTGATGGCACTTGGTCTTAAATCTTGAGACTTGAATCGGAGCTTCTAACTCTGATGTGGGGACGGTACTTACTGCACCACCGGCAGAGATCCACTATTCTCAGAGTGTGTGTTGTGCTGGGACTTAGACTTAGCACTGACAATTGTGGGAACTCATATAAAAAATGTCACATCACATCCTAATACGGCATGTCGATTCCGGTCAGAGAAGTTGATATTGGACATATATATATAGATTGTCTAGGTTTCCAACGAATGCTGAATGGAAAAAATGCACAAGCTCTAAAAAAATACTGACCTCATAGTTCAAAGTGTTTCACTGAAATGTTATGATCTGTCGTGACAAAAATTAAACTAATTTCTAGTCTCATGTATGGCATGTAATGCATTAAATATATCCAATGATCAGCAGGTTATGTGGATTGGCCATTAGATATTTCCATTAGTGCCCCATGGTTTGGTGGTGTCACGTGAATATGGCGGGGTATTGGACCTACGTAGAATGCTGTTTCGGGGGGTTGGGTCAGATAAGATGGGCCGACTGGTTTCCCTCTGCACTGTGAAATTTCAATAATTCTATGATTTTACTTTTTCTCGAACACCTTGAATGAAATGACTGACCAATAGCCAGTTAATTTATTTCTCACACCGACTGGGTACATTATGGGGAAAGAGACATTGAAGAGAAGATAAACCAAAATTCAAAATTCAGTGTGAGGTGCAAAATCTGATTCGAGCCGTACCTTTTATTGACATCTTCCTCTGCATTACTGTCACGAGGGCGAGTAACTCACAGATCAACAGGACTCCGAGTGAAATGCAGAGAACAAGAGGAATGGAAGTGTTTTCATCTTCAGGAGCTATATTAAAGATTTAGCAAAGTTTTCACAGGTAAAGCTTTCACCGTGTAATTTTCAATGTTTTCATGATTATCATTTTGAGAAATCCTCACAACAAGGCAATGCCAATATGTCCAATTATTTCCCCGAATGTAACAATAACAATAATATTTAATGATATATATCAGTGAGTTGTACCTTCAGGTGTGGACAGAGAAGAAGTTGGAAAGAAAAGCGTATCTGCGGAACATATAGAAAAAAAACAATTATTTGGATTTGATGTTCGAAAATTCGCTGTTATTCTTAATTGATAAACATGCTTCATGTTCAGCACCAAGAACCAAACACCCCTCCCCAGCTCAAGCTCCCACCATTCTGTGCGATGCTTACCGGAACAAACCACACTGGCGTCTTCCTTGTGATCACAGTCAGCTTGAGGCCACAACGATAAAGGACAATCTGAGAGAAAGGATTCATTTCCGGTGCACATCACCTCATCCAGCCAGGTCGTACCGTTACCCTGGCCAAAAGCGGCCCCTCCTGGGGCCAATAGAGGTGGACCACACCCCAACTGCCTGCACACTACTCTGGCATCGTCCATATCCCAGGAATCATCACATACCGTGCCCCAAGTGTTATTACACAATATCTCCACTCTCCCGGAGCATTTGGTGTCACCTCCAGCCAACCGCAAGGTTTGTCCTGAATTTGTCAAAGAAAAGGCAATTATTACACTTGATGTGACACAAGCGCTGAATACTATCAGGTAGCGGTTATAAAAGATGAAGGAGAACCTGATGCTCCACTGCAGTCTTTCAAGCCATCGTGTGGTCCCTTCATTGGGCTTCCCCCTGTTGATCAGACAGACATGTTGAACGCAGATGACATTAGTATTTGAAATTAAATCTGCAAAAGAAAGATCAATTGTTTTACCTAAACAAACAATTCCGGCACCCTCCCGATGATAACAGTCGTGATGGCCCCACAGGTGTGCCTGACATTGCCAAAGTGTCGTCTCATGTGACAAACACTTGATCTCATCGAGCCAAATATGTCCGGATCCCATTCCAAATAACCTAGCGTCATAGTCAATGAAATCGGCGGTGCCGCACTCCAACTGTTTACAGATCACATTTGCATCACGGGTCTCCAGTGTTTCAGAGCACACTGTGCCCCAGGCCCCATTGTAGAACACTTCCACTCTCCCCTCACAGCGATGCTTTCCATTAACCAGACGTAGCTCTTTGTGCTCTCTCAAACAAATAACAAACACCCAGTTGATTCAATTGACCAATTGTGTATGCACAGTGCACTGCAATATATCTGTTGCACTAGCTGAGTTAACATTTTCATAGATATTATTTCAGAAAATTAACAGAAACGAGCAGCTGAAATCAAACGATACAGTCCATAATAAGTAACTGTGAATTCCAACCCAGACATTTACATGATTTACTGCATTGAATGACGAGGAAACGGTGCAGTAATGGTTGGCGGACCAATGCGTTACTTTAAATTAGCCTGGATTGTCAACAGAGCTTTGATAACTTCCCTCATTGTTAACTCAGCTCAGAAAATGAGTTACGAGCGAGTCAGAAGGAACGTTGCTGTACAATTAGCTGTAAATTATTATATTAGGTAAATAGCAGAAGTTCGAACTGGATGTCCACATGGATTGGTGCTAGTGTTACTGTTCCTGAAGATAAACATCAACTTGTCGTACTTTGCACTCGGAAGTAAAAGTTCCAAATTTATACGAGGTAGAAAATGGGGGAACAGTTAATTCTGAAGAGGACTGCACAATATATAACAAACACGATGGGCCGAGGGGTATTATCTGTGTTGTGGATCTCGATGACCCTGTTACTGCCATATGTTGTACTAGTAACTTTCACAGCGAGTTCAGGAGAACGTGTTTTACTTCTGATTGCGAGAGAGTTGGAACAAAGTGAAACTCAGAAAACATAAGATACTTGAGGCCAACAGCACAGATGTTTTTACACTGAGAGGATAAAAGAAAATGAGAGGAGAAATAATCGGAAGACAAAATAGATCCGGTAGGCTGAACCAACGTTTTAATGCTATTTGTGTGCAAATAAAAGGGACACAAGGCGTTAGCACGACTAACCTCTGTCAGTGCTTTTCCGACCAAATTCGGGGACATATCTTCAGTATGAAACTTCGCTTATAACTGAAGGAAATAAGACTTTTACCTGAGCACATGATCTCCACATCTTCTTTATGATTACAGTCGTGGTTCCCCCACAATGCATGGGGGCATTGCCAGATAGACGATTCGTTCCCGGAGCATTCCACCTCATCGAACCAAATGGTGCCTGTGCCTGGTCCAGAAGGAGCAAGAAGTGGAAGCTGCAATGCATTTCCACAACCCAGCTGGTTGCAAACCACGTCGGCGTCTGTCAGGTCCCTGGAATCGTCACAAACTGAGCCCCAGGCCCAGTGTAATAAATCTCCAATCGGCCAGCACATCGGCTTCCACCGTCAGACAGCCTTAACTGTTTGTGTCCTAGTAGAAAATAGTACAGTGTATCAGTGTACATCGAACACAAATTCATATAACTATTCAATACAAACTGTTGTGTAATAGCCGGCTGGATTCAAATCTCCCTTCCAACCTGCTGTTCACGGGTAAATGAGTATTTGTTGTCCAACACTTTTGTAGTCTGATCTAAATATGTCACATGTTGACGGAAAATCTCGCTGTGAGGGCAATGTGAAACTGTTCTTCAATGGGACGTAGGGAAATGTATGTTCCGAAAATCTGAATCGACCGATACAAATCATTTAGAAGCTCATAAAGCGCGCAGTGGTTAGCACTGTTGCCTCATCGCGCCGAGGTCCCAGGATCGATCACGGACGTGGTTCACAGTCCGTGTGGAGAGTTCACATTCTCCCCGTTTCTGTGTGGATCTAACCCCCAGAAACCCAAAATGAATAGCGTATGGCGAATTGGTCACGCTAAATTGCCCCTTAATTGGAAAAAATGTTGGGTACTCTAAATTTATTTGATAACATCTGCACCGTTGGTTTCGGGATTGACCCATTCTCTGCTGGATAGAATGTTTCAACCGCAATTGTCAATTTGTGCTAATTAATTAGTCCAAACACAATCGCTTAAAGCAAATATTTTATGTTATGTTTTTCACTGCATGCTGATTTGCCACCCATATTTCATCAGATGTCGTCATAACATTCTTATCGGTACGAATCAGAAAATGTTCAGTGGGCTGGCACCATTCTTGAGAGAAAATGCGGCTTGACCGCTGGAACACTGACCCTCCCCGTGAAAGCACCACAATTCTTCCTGAAAGGTTCAGAAGATCCATGTTATTTCAAGACAGAAAGATTTCTCAAATGCCTTGCTGGGAAACCAATCTTGCTCCCTTCGAAAATACAACTGCAAACACCACTTACTTAAGTGAACCGCGCCAACTTAATCTTACCAGGAATGCCCACCTCAATTACTTTCCCTCACACACTCCCCCCCGCCCCCCCCCCCCGCCCCACCCCCCCCCCCCCCCCCCGCCTACCAAAATCACCTATTTGATCAATACTGCACTCTCGTCCAACAATATAATTTATCTTTAGAATATCATTGTCATGTTCAAATACAAAAGGCGCAGCACGGTAGCATTGTGGATAGCACAATCGCTTCACAGCTCCAGGGTCCAAGGTTCGATTCCGGCTTGGGTCACTCTCTGTGCGGAGTCTGCACATCCTCCCCGTGTGTGTGTGTGTGGGTTTCCTCCGGGTGTCCGGCTACCTCGCACAGTCCAAAAATGCGCAGATTAGGTGGATTGACCATGATAAATTGCCCATAGTGTCCAAAATTGCCCTTAGTGTTGGGTGGGGTTACTGCGTTATGGGGATAGGGTGAAGTTGTTGACCTTGGGTAGGGTGCTCTTTCCAAGAGACGGTGCAGTCTCGATGGGCTGAATGGCCTCCTTCTGCATTGTAAATTCTATGATCTATAAGTGCAACAACCCATTTCCCCATACTTAATGAGGAGGCGGTCTCGTGGTCGTATTATTCCTGGACTACTAATGCAGAGACCTGGGGTAATGCTCTGGGGTCGCGGTTTCGAATCCCACCTTGCCAGATGGTGGAATTTGAATTCAACTAAAATCATTATTGAACGTCTATTGATGACCATGTCACCATTGTCGACTGTCATAAAAACCCATCTTATTCACGAATGTACTTCAGGGAGGAAATCAGCTGTGCTAACCCGCTCTGACCTACATGTGCCACTCTTGCCCCACACACCAATGCGGTTATGTCTTAACATCCCCCTGTCTGAAATAATCTCGCACTCCCCTCAGTGCAAGGGCAATTAGGTTTGGGTAACAGCTGCTGGCCCAGACAGCGACGCCCACATTACAAGATCGAAATGAAAAAAATCAACTGTTCCGACATTGGCTTTTGACAGACAATATCAGAATTTCTTTAGAGAAACGTCTCTGCTCCCTTTCAGGTGCGCTGTTGAAACCTACCCCTTTGACCAATTCATTTGTCACCGTTGTCATTGGTCCTTTTTGGCTTAATCTGTGTTTACTGGTGGGCGCGACCTAGATATTGATAATGTTGTTCAATCTGTCAGTATGGTCCTCAAAATGTTTTTCTTGTTGCCCATGTTCTGTTCTTCATCATGGCGCCAGTGTTAACTAACTAGTCCACGCGCTCCTGAGGAAAGAATGACATATTCCCGTTGCCCATTACACAAATCATATTATATTTCAGTCAAAGTGACCTGTTTATTCACCTGAACACAGAACTCCTACGTCGATGCTGTCAGGGTGAGGCGGGATCGGTGGGAATGAGCTGCAGTTCCAGAGATGCGATTCGTTTCCTTTACATTGGACATCATTCACCCACACTGACGCTTCACCCTCTCCGTATTGTGAAGAGTCATCAGCGGCTATCGCGGCTCCGCAGCCCAGCTGTCTGCAGACCACCTTAGCGTCATTAAGGTCCCAGAGGCTGTCCTGGACTCTGCCCCAGCTGCGGTTGTAATAAATCTCCACTCGCCCATCGCACCTGCTTCCCCCATTCAGCAATCTCAGTGACCAATTTTCATCTGTGTGAAGTGAGACATTGAGAACAATGGCACCTGTGAAACAAATTAATGCAGATTTAGATCATCTTTACCCATGACTGCTTCTCTGGTGCAAGAGTGACGGGTGTGACTGAACGGATTCTGAGCACTCTGAGGCAGGAAGCTGAAGAATTCGTGGTCCGTGTCTGAAACAATGACAAAGGTGGATAGACGGACAGAGCCATGCAAATAGTGTTTATTGAAAGCCAGAATTCGCTGACATGTGGGGCGGTATATTTAGAAAGATCCTTATTAGTTCCTGCACCAAATGGTAGTGTTTTTTAACATGAGAAAACGCATGTCCACCTAGTTGGAGATTAGATGCTGTGGTTTGGACATTAATTTCCTCCAATATGGGCAGCAGTTGTGCGGAAGAGGGAACAGGGAATGCTGGAGTAGGTTGCAACTGAACACAGCCGCGACTCATATCCTTCCGGTTCAATTGGCTAGTTCTATCGGTGTGGTCAGGACAGATTTTGAAGACATTTGGGAGCTATCAGGTAACATTGGAGGAAATCAATCACAAGTGCAGTGAATCGGTACAGGCAGCCAGTACTAGAGGAGGGAATATTGCGGCTTTATCTGGGATAAATATTTATCTGGGTAGCTCATTTTAAATATGCTTGCAGTGCAGGGATATAAATTCACACCGTGGGAAAGCATTTGCCTGCAGTGCCGAAGAACGAGAACTATGATTCTGCCATTGTAATGGCGAATTGTCTCAAACAGTTCTAGGAATATGCAAAATGAAAAACAAATAGAGCCATTAAGAAGGAGACCAATCTCCAACGAACAGCGATGTGTAGTGGCAAATAATCGATCCTGTGCGATGTTGTGTAATGCAAAATCCTGAACTGGACAAGTGAGACATTTCCTCTAATTCCCCTCAATGTGGTGGTGAGGATTCTTTCCACTTCCCGATTTGATCGGGTGTTCAGAAACCTGAGGGTTCTGTATAACAAGAAAGGGAGGAAATGTTCCCGTCGGTGGGAGTATGGAGAGCGGGATTGGCCGGGATGTGAGGCGTGGCAGATTTAAGGTATTTGGCGAAATAACAATAGTGACCTCAGGCTCTTTTCATAGGCAATGAGTGTTTCGGATTGGAAATGGACTGTCTGAGTACATGGTAGGTGAAGATCAATCATGTCTTTGAAAAGAGAGCTGAACAATTATGCGGAAGGGAACTAAGACACATATCTGTGAGGACACTCCGGTTTTTTACGAGCTCAGTAACGTTTCCAAAGAGATTGCACGGTCACGGCCAAACAGCCGCTTCATTTTCTACACCAGATTTTACTTTGCTTTGAATATCTGGATTGAGGCCACTCACCCGAGCAGATGACACTGGCGTCATTTCCATGGGAGCAGCCAAAATCGTCCACGGATGAATTTTGGCACTCCCACAACCGGGACTCGTTCCCGCCGCACCTGTAGTTCTCCTTCCACACTGGGCCGGTTCCCTTTCCAAAGGGAGCACCTCTCGTGACCTTCTTCACCAACCCGCACTGAACGCGGGTTGGCGGCTTCTGAACCAAAGTCAACATCACACAACGTCCCCCAGCGGTCTCCGTGTAACGCCTCCACCCGTTCTGAGCACCTGTCCTGGCCACCAACCAATTGGGGACCATGTTGTCCTGTTTTGGATATAAAGACGGCCTCATATAACTTGTAGATATCCATTAGAATAAGCACACGTCAAAACAAAAGAAAGTAAATTATACCATAGCACCTATACCCACTGCTCATCTTCCCAAATAAACATTTTAAACTAGATAAAATGGTGCGGCACACTTTTAGGAAGCTGCCACAACTCAAAGGTGAGTGTTCATCCTGAAAATCAATCTCATGGAATATTGCCGGTCATGATTATCATGGTGGCACAATGGTTTGCACAGTTGTTTCACATCTCCAGGGTCCCAGGTTCGATTCCGGACTTGGGTCACTGACTGTGCGTAGTCTGCACGTTCTCCTCGTGTCTGCGTTGGTTTCCTCCAGGTGCTCCGGGTTCCTCCCATAGTCCGACGATGTGCAGGTTAAATGGATTGGCTATGATAAATTGCCCTGTGCCCGAAAAATGTTAGGTGGCGTCACTGGTTCACGTGGATAGAGTGCTTTTGCTGGATTAATTGAGAGCGCTTTCCAAGGGCTTCTGGGGACGTGATGTGTGGAGTGGCCTCCTTCTGCACTGTAAATTCTATTAATCTGTGATTATACCTCTTCACTTACTTCCGTTCGAACAATACCCTAGGCCTTTCTCTGTTAATAATGTAAATACTGTTAATTACGAAATTTCCGACTGTGGATCATGACTTGGGAGACTGAGCATATCTATTGAAGTGTTTGATATAGAATGTTACATCAATATGTAATTAACAATGATAATTTGCTATTTTCAGAAGATCAATTAAAATGTCGACATTTACCATCACCAATATCCGTGCTTACTTTGTAATGTCACGCCAGAAATATAAAATTAATCGCTGATTGGCAGAGCACAGTGCTCTCTAAATAAGCGATTAGAAGTGCCCATCGCGAACATTGACTGTCTTTTGCTCAGTTACTCAAATATTGGACAAAAAATATTTATTATTCATTATTACACACTCACCAGAACAAATCACACTGACATCGCTCTTGTGAGTGCATTGGGTCCGATTTACTGGAACAAGAGGACAGTCCACGAGGCTTGTCTCGTTGCCCATACATTCAAATCTATCGCTGTGTATAATTCCAGTACACTCACTGAAAAAAGTGCCTCTTCTCACGGACACGGCGACTCCACACTGAAGTTGAGCACAGACTACCCTGGCGTCATTCCAGTCCCAGTCAAGATCACACACTGTTCCCCAGGTTATACCGACCTGGATCTCCAGTCTTCCAGCGCAGTGGGCACCTTGGGGTACCAATCTGGCAAATCTGTGGGCTGAGCAACAATAGATTACAATGACACAAATGATTTACAGATCTGTGCACATCTGCTACATTAGAATCTGTCACGATTAGTTCCGACATTGGCTCATTTCTGCTCGAACACTAATCAAGCAACTTACCTCCTTCCACCAAATGTTTTTGCTTCTATCTCGGCCACAATATTTCCTTTCAGATTAATTAAATTTTCCGTATGTCTCGACGAGGCTGCTAGTGTCATGTTGCAAACACGCACTTTATCGTCACTATGATAAAGTTGCCGTATTGATTGATAGAAAGCCAGATTAAGGATAAGGATCTATCCAAAGCCCCGCTGTCTCTGTCCTCTGTCTATCACTTCCATGTTGTACTTCATAAACTAGAGGTCGAAATGTGGCCGCTGAAGGAGCCGCGCATTTCATCCTGCACTTCAGCACATGAAAGCGAATGGGAGTCTACATCATGCCCCTCCCGTCAGACCCACCTATAACCCAGCACAAAAATGCAGGCTTTGAATGCTAAAGTAACATAGAACATAGAACAGTACAGCACAGAACAGGCCCTTCGGCCCTCGATGTTGTGCCGAGCCATGATCACCCTACTCAAACCCACGTAACCACCCTATACCCGTAACCCAACAACCCCCCACCCCTTAACCTTACTTTTTAGGACACTACGGGCAATTTTGCATGGCCAATCCAGCTAACCCGCACATATTTGGACTGTGGGAGGAAACCGGAGCACCCGGAGGAAACCCACGCACACACGGGGAGGACATGCAGACTCCGCACAGACAGTGACCCAGCCGGGAATCGAACCTAGGACCCTGGAGCTGTGAAGCATTTATGCTAACCACCATGCTACCGTGCTGCCCCTATTTTATTAATCAGAATATCCGAAACGCTGCATTTTACAGCTGGCATTTCACTACCTCTATTTTCAGTGAATAGATCCCATTCGGTAGAGAATAGACAAAGAAAGATTTTTACCTGAACAAATTACTCCGGCATCATTGGAGTGCGACCAGGAACGGGCATCCCAACGAAATGAAGGACAGTCCCGCAGAGCGGACTCGCTCCCTGTGCATTCAACATTCCACGTCAGAATGGGTCCCGAGCCTTCCCCAAAGTGAGCCCTGCCCGGTGCAGCGCGCGCGGAGCCGCAGCCCAGCTCCCGACACACAACTGCCGCGTCCTTCTCGTCCCATTTATCATGAGTCACTGTCCCCCACTGTCCCCTTTAGTGAATCTCCACTCTCCCAGCGCACCGACTGCCCCCGTTGCTCAGTCTCAGCTTCACCGCGTCTATAAAATACATAAATAAAATGAAGAGTTATTGGCCACCTGATGCAGCGGGTAATATCGGAATCACTGGGAGCATCGGGCCGTTTACAGGAGCTCAACAAAACCGGAGCAAATATTAAACATTACAAATGGAAGAGAGAATCCTAATAAACGGTATAAACAAGCAGCGAATAGTGGGATGCTTAAAAACTAACCTCCCGGCTGCGTCAGCCTGGAGTGTGATTCGGCTCTGATTTTTTTCTCTCTCTACACAGCGCAGGATGGGAATGGTCAGCGGTCTATCACACGGATTGGCCGAGTACAGTGAGAGCCCAATCGTGTTGCGGATTACAAGATATCTGTCATCGCCGCCGAGCCAGTTGCGCCCTCCCGGTAACGGCTGAACTGAACAGACATGTAATGTGCTGCCCGCTCAGGGAGGGGGCGGCAGGGAAAATGTGGTGAACCAACTGCCTTCGGTGGAACCGGAACATGCCGGCGGCGGAAGGGCCGTAAAATTCCACGACATGTCAGCGCAGGTAGGTAACTCGGGAAATTAATATCTGTTTCAGATCGTCAGCAGGATCTTATTTTCTGAAGCCCAGGGGCCCAATTAATTGCTGCTCTGAATTGGAGGAATCTTTCTCCGCTCCATCACAGGCAAATTAATAACGTGTCAACGTTTGAACCGAAAGGAACTGAGATTGTCTCACAGATTTAACAATTAGTTGGATGCTTTGGGCAGGACAATATCAGCTATGAGAATGATAGCGATTACCTGCTGAATCAGCCTGGCTGCTCCCGGGTCTGCCTGGAATAAATAGTTCAGAATTAGTGTTCACTGAACACGACATGAATGAAATTGTCGAAATCGAACATTACAAAGACACCAAGGTGATTTGTTGTATTTATTCACCATAAGGCTTGCACACACATAATGTTACGATATTTCACCGAAATCCAGGTTCCCACTTTTTCTTCAGTGTTGAATTTTCTGAATTTCAGGACGAAGAAACACCGGGAATCGTGATGGTATCTGTTCTGACAAAATCATCGTTGCGCCCTCTGCAGAAGGTAATATCAGTAACGAGTCCACATTTCCCCAGAATTGTATTAACTGCCTAAATGTTGAGCTGTTCGCAAGACTCCGGAGGACATTGTCTCCCACAGATCATCATGATCTGTGCATAGTCACCCTGAAATACCGTCGGGCGATGTTGACATTCTCCCCAATCCGCTATCTCTTCAAATTAGCACCTCCATGATATTGGGGACTACAAATATCCTGGTCATATCATATCTGTTGGCTCAACACTGTTCCTTGTTCCTGAATATATTTCCAAACTCGTCAGCGAACGTGTCTGTCAAATCTCCTGATTGCTTCTAAAAGCTCAGACATACATTATTAAAACTATTAAAAACTCTTAAAACTGAATAGCGATTCCTCTGTGCTGTTGGTTTGCCGAAATTTGACATTGGATTAAAAAATCTACAACAATAATGTAAGTCCTGTATGTCTCCATCGCTTTCTATAATATCGAGACCTCCTCAATTGTGACCAGTCCTCTAAATCCTCACAATCCTTAAGAAATCATCCTTGATAGTTACACTGCCTATAAATTCATCCTTTGATATCCATTGCCAGACGTTTGGAGCCATTCCAATAGGTGCTCAGGAATGTCACAATCACAATGGTCTGAGTGGAATATCCGAAACTTAATCATTCCATTCAATCTATTGGTGTCCTGTTCCAGTTATAAACAATCCTTTTCCGAGCGAATCTTCGGAATGTTTCCTCAGTTAATTTCCATTAGTTTGCTCTTGGAGCGCATTACCACTTACAATGACAAGCTACAAAACAGAATCATCAGGGGAACATCCAGATAAAAGCACATTGCTATCGATGGAAATCTCAACCATAACTTTGCTCGTCAGTGTGTCATCGACAAAATACACAGAATGCTGGTGGACCATGAAACAACGCACTGGAAACTGAGTGTCCGCAAATATCCCCATCCATAGAGATGCAGGACCCCAGCACAACTGTGAAAAAGGTGAGACAACAATTATCAGACAGAAGTGCCCGGTGGGTCATTCATCTCGGCTTGCACAGGAGATCCCCAGCATCGTGAATTCAGCCAATTTGAACACAACTCATGACACAGTATAGACTACGCATCACCTGCAAGGCACATGTCAGCGATTTCATTCAACATGCCACGTTCCTGAGATAGCCCCCGCAAAACCAACGATCACTAGCATCGAGGAGGACGGCAGCAGCTGATATCTGGGAACAGCAACAGGGAAGATCCCCTGCAAGTCATTCACCATACGAACGAGGAAATATATCGACCGTCCCTTAATTATAGGTCGCAATAACCGGCAGTCGGTTGGTGTACTTACACATCAGGGTTATGTGCACAAAGAAACATCGCCACCAACATCTGAAGTTGGGCTGGACAACAAAACGCAACTCTCGCCACAGACATCCGCCTGCATTAAGTTGATTTTAAACAGTAAACTGCAGCAAACCGTTGGAGCTACTTCCACAGCTGATTCCAAACCCCGGACCTCTACCGCCCAGGAGGACAAGGACCGCAGACATGTGGGAGCACCATAAATGCAAGGCAGATGCAATGCGGCCTGGGAACTATAACAACATTCCTATAGCGGGAATGATCCCTCCTTAACATCACTATGCTTGTCCGTTTACACCGTGTGCTGAGGCCGGTCAATATGCCGACTCTGAAACATTTACCGTTAAATACAGTTGTGCTTGCAAGAACTGAATATTCACTTCCACGTTTTAATGTAAATGCATCTTCCCATGGCGGATTGTTCTATGTGCCGATAATAATAATATTTTATCTTGAACTGTGACACATAAATTGGAGAGTTTTCTGAAATAAATGTATATGTTTTGGGCAGAATTTTTAAAACATATATCAATTATAGGTCAAAAGAAATAAATATCAGCGGGCCCAGAACATGTGTCAAAAGTGCAACTTCAATTTCATTAAGTTACACCACACCAAATGAACTCGTGAGTTTAGAATGTAACCCATTATGTATCTTATATTTATGGGACAGAGAGAAATTTTCTGGGATCTATCAATGGAAGGTGAAGATACCAAACGATTCAAACGTGTTTTACGAAGAGAGGTTTGAGCAGGTGAAAGGTGATTGAGGAACATGTTCTCATATCTCATTACATTCTGCAGAAACCCGCGTGAAATAGGGAATATCTGTGCAGAGGCTGGTTATTCTCCACTGTTAGATAAACAGGCAGATGTCCCTTTATGTTTTGGAAAACGTGATTTGATTTCAAAAGCTCATAGTTCCAAATATTAACCACTAATTTTTCAAACATAATCTTGGAACCAATCCACGGGAGAGGCACGATTTTTCTCCCCCTCATTATTCGAAATTGCAATTGATATTAATCATATTGATAATGGTGAAAGTAACATTAGCTCCAGCTCAATTTAATTTCCACATTTACAATATTAATATACTGTGTCCAATAATCCAAAAATCCAGAATAAGGTGTTTAAAACAGTTCACTGTACCGCAGAGCAGGCACACAGCAATTCTATTTAGAAACATCTTTACCTAACCTGTTGGTCCGCTCCGTGCGCAGTAACTACAGCCTGGAGTCAGTAACTTAACTCACATCCAGTACTGCGATACAATCTATTCGAACACTGACGGCGCTCTATTTGTAGCCGGGTCAGTTCAACTCGAATTTCAATTCTAGTCTGCTGTATCTGCACAAAAGCGATAGCGGAACATTGTACATCTACCTCAGTATGCGAAGACAACATATCATTCCATAAGATGCCTGATCTTCACTTGACTCATTTTGAATAGCGAGGAACTGAACGACTCATCGACACAGGACTCAGCAGAAGTACCCGAGATGAGGAAAGGAATGAAGGAACAATTCTGGAATGTCACTGAACACTGCCTGCGACACAGGAAAGTGAAAATGTGGAATGGGTTTGCGCAAAATTAGTGACGACATGACAAGCAGTAAGTAAAAACATTGCACAGAAATACTAATTGAACACGACGTGATTTTATATGATAGCATTTGTGAGTCTTTTATGCAACAGCATTCACAGAGCAAATTTCACAAAGAATGAGTGAGAATGTTCCTCACCATAACAAAAGTAATTAATAATAGCATTAATTGCTCTTGTAATTATTGTGTAAATATACATTGGCGATTCATTTTCCCGCCCTCAGCGCACTTCCGCCGGGGGGTTTCCGGCCACGTGTGATGTCTTCAATGGGAAATCCTATTGACCAGCGGCGGGACTGAAGAATCCCGCCGCCAGAGAATGCACGCCGCCGAGAAACACGCGGCTCGGATACTGGAGAATCCAGCCCGCTGTGTATCCAATTTGCAGAACACTCTAAGGCTGTTAAGAAATATTTATATTCGGCGTACACGGGATCCACCCGGAATTACCAGTGTGGAAAATCTCTGGCAAAGATATATATGGAGCTTCATGGCGGTGTTCGTGCAGTTTTTTAAACTCGCTGCAATGGCTGACACGCCGGCTTCCATTGAACTTTTAAAAAATCAGATTCTGGGCAGTTTAGCGTGACCCAAGCCTGCTCATCTTCGGCACCGCGAGGCAGCCGTATTGCCCACTGAACCACAAGGCCGCCTGGATTTGACTGCTTGAAACAGAGGCTGCACACTTAAAACTGACAAGCTCAATTTAAACTTCAATATGTTTTTATAATATGTTGTACATGAACAGGAGCGGCAGGTGACAAAATAAAACCATCTGCTCCGCTGTTTATGTTCAAGTACAGATTTAAATCTCAATATGATGTAAATCTCAACTGAAAATTTTAAAAATAAGTAACTCATATGTACTATATTCTAAATTTACTTGAAAGGGATGGATTTTAAAATGAATCAAAGAACCTAAAATATTAGATAACTAGAACTCCTGCCAGTTAATTTCCCAGCTTTATCAGCCATTCATACGACATGACTGAAGGACACAGTTGAAAATCCCAGGCCACATTTCCGAAAAGGAGCCCAGACTCTGAAACTCTGAGGGAAACGTCAATTGTTTCTTCCAGGTTCAGTGTGAACTGTCGCTTTTGATGTTTAACTCAGGTTTCTGCTGCCTGCACCAAGAATCTCCAGTGGACGGAGTTTAAAGATAGCTTCCGCTGGAGATCAGTTAACTCAGAAATATTTGAGGCACAAAAGTAGGCCTATTGGTCCAGGCTGAGTGTATCTATAGAAGGAAATCTGATCCAGTTGGTGCCTGTTCCTTCTTCCTTCGTGCAAAACAATAATTCAAACCCAGAATCAAGAATTATGGAAAAACGCTGAGGGTTTCACGGCGTTTCAGACACTGAGCTCCCCTCCGCTCAATGCAGTTTATTACATATTAATATCCCTTTAACTCCGGAATCCAATGTTAATATTCAAACACCTATCTTCCTCAATGTAGCAAAAAAACATTTTCATGACCAATAATTAGTACATCTCTTCATTTGTTGCAAATCTTTGTCATAGCCGCTTTCTCAATAGGTATCAGAACAGTTTCAGTCAATAATAACTCACAGTTTAGAAGCTGCAGTGTAATTAGTGTCAGAAAGGAGCGCAGCATCGTTCAGGCTGTCCCTTACTGTGATCAGACTTGAAGAATATCCAGATGTTGTGCAGAGACACCAGACTGCCTTTCCTGCACCAGCTGAACCCCACACTGTTCAGACAATAATTTCTTTGAGAACAGTTTGTCCTCTTCTGAAAAACCAATTCATGCCGTCATGTGGAAAAGGTAAACCGCCCTTTGACAAAGTGCTCCAATGAGGAACAATCAGAGCCACAACACATGAGATTAGCCAAGGTTTCATCTATCTCCTTGTCCTGTGCGGCCCGTGAAGGCGACCTTTTAGAAACGGAAGTGGGTGACGAATCCTTGATCATAGGCTCATAGAATCTTCCACCACAGACGCAGCGGCCTATTGCAGCTGTAAAGTCAGAGCATTTTGTCAGTGAGTTTTGCTAACGCACATGTCCCAGCAGAGTTTTCAGAATGCCGTAGAGTCTAAATTCAGCAGTATTTTCACCGCGAAGTCCGCATCTTAACAACTCGGTGAATGAATAATTTTCTGTTCAGCAACAATTTAATCAACAAATTCAAATCTGCGCAATCTGAATATACTAAATAACTTGTGGGTGAATTAAAACCTTTCCTACTTACACTTACAGCATCTCCCAGAAGTTGTTTTATTCATTCATGGGACGTCGGCGTCGCTCGTGGCGCCAGCATTTATTTCCCATCCCCAAAAGCTATTGAGGGGGCAGTTGAGAGTCAACCGCATTGCTGTGGGCCTGGAGTCTCTTGTAGGTCAGACCTACTACCAGACCAGGTAAGGATGGCAGACTTCCTTCTCTAAATTGCATGAGTGAACCAGATGGGTTTGTCAGATAATAGACAATAGTTTATGGTCATCAGTAGATATTTGAACTTAGATATTTATTGAGATTAAATTCCATCACTTTGCATGGTGGGATTCGAACCCGGGTCCCCATTTCCTATCCTGGGTCTCTGGATTTCTCGCTCTGCTATAATGCAACTCTATCACTCTATTACCATATTTGGAGAACTAAGTCCTCGAAGGAGGCACAGCCCAAACGAAGCAATGCCCGACATAACAGCAGTCCCGTCCCTATGGTATTAATCTGAGTAATATAATCCATATCTTACCAAGGTGCTTCAATAGTGCAGCCTAAATTATCTGACAAAAATAGAATAACATTGAGGAAACCCATTGGATTAAGGCAATGCATGTCGAATATGAATTATAAATAGTCTCCATCTGCACTTAATTAACTCTCCTGGCTGTTTTTATTTCTCTATTTCTGTCTCTCTCTGTTTCTTTCTCTCGTTTTGTCCATTACTCTATCTATCTATCTCTGTGTCTCGCTTTCAATTTGTCTCTCTCACCGCTATCTAAATCTCTGCTCAATCTCTCCGTATGTTTGTCCGGTTTGTGTGTGCGCACGTGTGTATGTATGTACATCTGGCCTTCTGTTTTTGGTTCAACATTTATAACGAAATGTCTCTTTCTAAACATCTATCTCTGAAATTGCAATGCATCATAGGAACTGGAAATGGTTATTCAGCCCATCGAGACTGCACTGTGATTAAATAGCTGATCCGGGGCCTAACACAATCTGATTTGATTTGAGGGCTTATTGAGCACTCAGTGATCCGTGACCCATTACCCTTAATATCTTTACTTTGCGAAACGTTTTCTATCTCAGTTTCAAATTAACAGCTAATGGAGTATCGATTGCCGTTGTTAGAAGTGTGATCCAAATCTCTATCACACTTTGTGTGAAGCAATGCCTCCTAACATCTCCATGCGGGTGAACCACTTTAACTTTATCGAATCTGTCTTTTGGTGGTCATATATTCAAGATGACGATCAGATCACATCTTAACCTTACACATTCGAGAGGAAATTTGTCTAATCTCTCCACTTATCCCCTGAAGTCCAAGTGTCATTCTCCTGAAACGAGCCTGCACTTGCTACAAGGCTAAAATATACTGCCTGGAGTGTAATGGCCAGATCTGCCCACAGTACTCCAAATGGGGTATAACAAGGGTTTCGTAAAGGTGCAGCACAACCCCTGCGTATTTATATTGCAGTCCTCTAGGTATAAATGCCAGAATCCCATTAACCGTCTTGATTACCGTCATGATAATTCTTCATGGATTTTGACATTTCTTTAGCTTTTCGAAAAGCTTGTGAGTGATAGGCTCTCTGCACATTTGGACGAATGTGGACTAGTTAGTGACAGCGCGCACGGTTTTGTACTTATTGAGTTTTCTGAAGACGTGACAAAGAAAATTGATGAGGGAAGGGCTATGGATGTAGTTTATATAGAGATTAGTAAGTCGTTTGACAAGGTACCACAAAACGAAAATCACATGGGATTCGGGGTGGGCTGGCCAGGTGGATGCAGAACTGGCTTGGTTGACAAGGCAGACTGTAGCGGTGAAAGGGCGTTTTTCAGAATGTAGCTCTGTAGCTAGGGCTGTTCCGCAGGGATCAGTGCTGCGATCTCTGATGTTTATGGTACACACAAATGATCTGGAAGAGAATATGGGTGTTCTTTTCAGTAAGTTTTCGGATGACACGAAGACCGACGGAGTTACTGATGCTGGCAAGGATTGTTAGAGTACAGAACAGGATATAGGTAGATTGGAGATTTGGACAATTAAATTATAGTTGGAGATTAATCCGGACAAATGCGTGGTGATGCATTTTGGAGGATCAAATCTAGGTATGAATTATACTGTAAGTGGCACAACCCTCAGGAACATTAACAAACAGAGGGATATGGGCGTGCAGGTCCACAGTTCCCTGAAAGTGGCAACAGGTAGCCGAGTTGTTTAAGAAGGCAAATTACATGCTTGCCTTCATCAGCCCATTGTGTATCGGAGTTAGGAAATCACGTTCAGCTATTTAAAACCTTGGTTAGGCAGCATTTAGAGTATTGCGTGCAGTTCTGGTAACCACATTATCAGAAAGACCTGGAAGCTTTGGAGGAAGTGAAAAGAAAGTTCACCAGGATGTTGCTTGGTCAAGAGACTGTTCGCTGTGTGGAAATATTGAATAAACTAGGATTGTTTTCACGGGAAAGACAGACGTCGAGTAGAGAGGACAGTGTAATGAAGATGTGCAGGGTAAGATTTTCACACAGACAGTGGTGGAAGCTGGCACATTAGCAACATTAAGAGGCTAGGTTCATCCATATGGAGGAAGTAGAGGAATACGAACCGAGTACAGATGGTTTTGTTTTTTAGTTAGGGCATCATGATTGTCTCATGATTGGCGGGCCGAAGAGCCTGTTCCTGTACTGTACTTTTCTTTGTTCTTTGTTCTATGCACCTGAAACCGCAGGCTCCTCGTGGAGTCCACCGAATTTATCTTCATACCATCTAGATCTATAAAGTTCCAAGATATTTCCTCTCTTGATCCACAATGGGAAGCCTGACAGCGTCCTGTCCGAATGTGAATGCTGAGGCAAATAATTATTCACCATGTCTGCAATGTTGTGATAGTCATTGACAATATTCTTACTTTCAGTCTTTTGCAGGCCACAAGTGCTCGTGTTCGCCGGCTTTTTTTCTCTCCAGCTGTCAAGCTTATTATTTTTGATTTTGGTGACCTTGCAAGTTTCATTTAATTATTCCCTTTTGCTGGCCCTGATAAGCTGCTTCGTCGCCCTTTGCCCACTCTTTGCTTCTTTCACAAACGTTCCAATGCAGTAAATAAGCCCAATGCTGTTGAACCGTAATGCTGAATTACAAACGCGATAAAAAATAAAGTGTTTGAGTGACTTGAATGATGCAGCAACATCTTTGGAACGACACATGCAACCTTCCATTACAAGGTGACTTCTCAGCAAAATAAAATCCGGATTCAGATGAAAGGAAATTTCGCACTGAAACAACAGCTCTGTCAGTCAGAGAGAGCCGTGGGTGAGATGGATTCCTGACCTGAAATGAAGAAGCCATTGGAAGACTAAATGGTGTTTGCTATTGCCCCGAAATGCGGGGATTATAAATGAGAAACAACACGTGCACACGAAAACCTGAAATCAAAGACAAAATAAGCTTAGAACATAGAACATAGAACATAGAACAGTACAGCACAGAACAGGCCCTTCGCCCCTCAATGTTGTGCCGAGCCATGATCACCCTACTCAAACCCACGTATCCACCCTATACCCGTAACCCAACAACACCCCCCCCCCCCCTTAACCTTACTTTTATTAGGACACTACGGGCAATTTAGCATGGCCAATCCACCTAACCCGCACATCTTTGAACTGTGGGAGGAAACCGGAGCACCCGGAGGAAACCCACGCACACAGGGGGAGGACGTGCAGACTCCACACAGACAGTGACCCAGCCGGGAATCGAACCTGGGACCCTGGAGCTGTGAAGCATTTATGCTAACAACCATGCTACCCTGCTGCCCCAAGCTTGAATTGGATCTTTTTATCATCCTCATTTTAAATATCATGTTAAACCTAGCCGGTCAACAAGGTCAGAGCCAGCTCATAGATTATATGTGCAATTTGTCAGATTGTTTTTTTGAAACCTATTGTGACCTTTGTTTCCACATTTTGATTGCAGTCAGCATTTGTGCTGACAGAGAGTGTTTTTTAGTTTTGAATGTCCATCACAGAATGCAAAATCAGATACCGGATGTTCCGTACATTTATAAAATCTAAACTAAACCTGACACACATGGAAATGTTCTACCATGCCCACAATACAATTGGAAAATGATAGAGACTAGGAAGTGAAATGTCTATTTCCAACTTTTCTCTCAGTTCCTGAAGTACAAACGGGCCTATTTTAAATTTATCTTTGATGCGGATCTCGATGTTGTCGCATGTTTAAAAAGATGGTGTTCCAAATTTATCACATTTTCCTGGCTATTCTGCAATAAAAAATCAGTTGTGTTGGCGTAATATGCAGATGATTATTGTCAGTAATACTGTATGGGGATGACTAAAGATTTTGAGATGCATTACAGATCATCAATCTACAAGACGTTGGAGCAGAAATAGGTCATTTCTCATATCAAGTCTATTCGACAATTCAATAAGTACAATACCGATCTGCAATGATAATCTTTTTGACCACATTTACCCCTTATCCCAATATACCTTGATCCTCTGATTGATTTAAATAATATCTATCTCAGTCTTGAACATACTAAAAGAGATGGCATGCAGTTTAACTAAGGATTTCAGCAACATATTGGGTTTGACATAACTTTCAGTCTAAATGTCAGCTCAACCTCAATTAACTTCTAATTTGCAGCGACCTATTGCAGAAATACGTCGTTAAAAGCTTCTATGAAAATATAGTCATTCATCAATTGAATTGAATGACTTTTCGAACAGACGATCGAGGCAAACATTACATTACTGAGCGAGTTTGCTACCTTTGCCCAGCTTCGAGGGACAGAGTATGTCAGGACAATGCCGCTCAGTAATCCTTCATTATTAATGACCAATATTCTTGCACTTTCATCGGTCAACTTGCCAATCAGTTGAGTAAACGTGCTGCAATATTCAGCGAGCTTCTGGCACAGACGTAAAGCCCACTGGCATATTGTTGTAAACACGAAGAAAAATGTTGCTGAGAAGCTGACCAATTGGCAGTGAGCTTTATTTTGAGTAATGCTAAAGCAGCTTTCAGTCTGCAGAGGCTCAGAACACTCGCTGTGTGTTTTCCTGTTCTGCGAAACTGACAGGAAGCACCTGGCGTTCTTGTCATGTCTGTGTTTGCATTTCAGTCGTTGATCTCCGTTCGTATTGCCATGCTGCTATTGAACATTCTAACTTGTGCCGGGCAATGTACCGGGGCAAGTTAAACTGCAAAGCTGTAACCATTCACTGGCAACTTCTGACAGCATGGCTTCTATATAAAATCATCAAGTGAAAATTAACAATCTATATGCATGCCTTGTCCTGCTTAGTTGCACAGGAGCCACAATCCAGCTAGAATCTCTCAGTGGTTCCTCACTACACAGACAGGCCAGATGCACGACACCATTTGAGATGAGTGCAGAACAGTGCTTGGGATGATCCGACCCCCTCTTACCTTTAGTTTCAGGGTCTGTTTACAGTGACTGTGTCATATCAATGTTGTCAGTTCTCTCCGATATGTTTCCATACACGGCATGACCAACAGTAACCACGTTGTCTTTTCCGAGCTGTTAGGTCAGTAACTTTGGGACCACTCGGTTGCCTGGTCATCCCTGTATTCCTTTATTAGGGTGAGGGTCACTGATGCACTCTTCACCTTTTTCAGAGATGAATTCAGAAACAGTGGCTGGATGTTATGAAAATGATGGCTTCAGATATTAATCTGTTCTTATTTCTGGGGACGTGTCATTTTTTTCTGCCACGTCGTGGTTAGTTGAGCTGTTCTGTTTATGTCGTGTAATTTTAAGAATGTTGATTCAGCAACAGTTTGCTGCTTTTGGACGTCATTAGCATTTATCTCTCCAGTTAGAAATAACAGGATGCCTAAAATATGTTTTGCAAATAAAATTTCTCACGTCTCACAAATCCGGGCAGAAATATAGTTGTCATTTGACTGATTTATATTTCAGTGTTTTATGCGTTGCTGAAGAATTACCTCAGTATTAACTAAAATCCCCTAATACATACAGTCACCGCATAACAGAACTCACACAGCAACACATGTTTTACTTCTGTTGCCTCAACAGCCATAGAACATAGAACATAGAACAGTACAGCACAGAACAGGCCCTTCAGCCCTCAATGTTGTGCCGAGCCATGATCACCCTACTCAAACCCACATATCCACCCTATACCCGTAACCCAACAACCCCCCCCCCCCCTTAACCTTACTTTTATTAGGACACTACGGGCAATTTAGCATGGCCAATCCACCTAACCCGCACATCTTTGGACTGTGGGAGGAAACCGGAGCATCCGGAGGAAACCCACGCACACAGGGGGAGGATGTGCAGACTCCACACAGACAGTGACCCAGCCGGGAATCAAACCTGGGACCCTGGAGCTGTGAAGCATTTATGCTAACCGCCATGCTACCCTGCTGCCCCCTGCCATTCAATGAAATTCTCTGTTCCCGTCCTGGCCAATTTTCTATAAAATCATTGTATTATTTGAAGTCTGCCAAACGCTATGTCCATTCTCTAGCAGTGCCTTCATATTTCCAAACATCGAGCACGTTTTACGGTATCTTATGAAGTCAACTCTGGACAATATCAACATTTCCCTGGGGCACCGTACCTCCACTCGTCTACCCCTCCATCCCATCCTTCCAAACCAGGCCCCCAATAAGCTCCCTATGTTAAGGCCTGAAATACCAGCGCTGCATGCTGCATCTCAGAATATTGCGTCGAGCATGATCGCAAAAGCCGTTTTTATGACCACAGATGGTGTGTCTGTGATTGAGCGAGTGGCGGGATGGTTGTGTGGGGAGGGGGCTGTCTGTTGATGCAGCCAATGGCGTTTCACGGGATTTTAACAACGAAACGCACACGGAATTCTGATTGAGATACAATGCTCAAAGTGGACATTTATACTTTTATTGTCATTTTTCTGAATTGTCAGGATGGTAACATATAAGCTTTGGGGAAAGGCAAGATTTCTAACTATATGGCAGAACTTTTTATATGTTTTTTTAAACAACCACGGAGATAACCATCTAGTGACAAGGACTTTTTGTTCCATTTTCTTCTTTTTTACGAAGGATAGAGGATCCATTTATAACAATGTACCCATACAGACCATGGCACACAATGTGTTGTAATAATTATTGAACAATTCACTATTTATTTAATTGTCCTCAAATATGTACATAATTATTGCAAATATTTCCCACACTTGCTATTATTATTTTGACAGAAATCTGCCTGTGCGATAGTGTCTGAAGAAATATCCTCCATCTTCCTTACTTCCCAATTTTGTTGGGGACATTTGGATGTATGAAAACACACTCCATTAACTATAATGTATTATCTTTCAATTGTTTGTCTAACCCATCGGCCCTGGGGGTTTCCCACATGATTATGGGATGCTAGAAAAGGATCTTCCAGGTATTGACTTCAATAACAAATTTGACATGTTATTTGTGGGTTTTCTTTTTTAAGGAATAAATAATCTTCCCCATTCCAAAGGCGCTGATGTGAATTTAGGCCAGGGGACGATGTGTTGATAATTGTCCTGCACTTTTTAATGTGATACTCTGGTGTTTTTCTTTATAATTTAATGGATACTTCAGCCAACCTGGGAAGAACAATTGGGAAGTTATCCCTGCGGTAGAGATATTCAGGGTCAGAAACATGAGACTGGATAACGCTTGGCCTAGTAATAGCCTACCTGCCATTGCAATCTGGCTCCCCAAGAGAATCTTAATGTCGCAACCTCTCCTCCACCTGATTTCAGTCTGGAAAAACCTTCGACCAGGTAACACTACCCCAGTCATCTGAAGAAATACAGAATCAAAATATAATACCGGTGCAACAAAGAAGCACAGGAAGGTCACGAATGGCGCAAACAGACATCATATTTCCGTACATTTATTGGAGCAATTGAATTATAATGATGGACTGTGCATCAGCTTTGCACGATGGGAGTAAAGTAATTTGATTTCATAAAGTAATTGGATAAGGACACACTCAGGAGGCACGACACTAAACTCGGAGCAAGTGGATTTCTGTTGACAAGTCACAAAATTAGTTGCAACAAACATTTTCCCAGAGAATGAATGGCCTGTGGCATTCGCAACCCTGATAGAATTTGAAGCCAATCTGTATTCTGCGCCGGCGGGATTCTCCGTTGCACCAGCAGAGCAGCCACTCCCGCGGGTTTCATTACCATTGGCAGGTAGCGGGAGCGGAGAAACTCGTAGCCAGCGGGGGCGCATCACCCAGGAACACCGGGCTGGTGGACCGAGGGTGTTTTAAAGAAACAGTGAAATATTGAAGTTGGAGCGAAGGGAATACAAAGGGTAAGGCAGGTTCAGAATATTTAGTTGGACGGCGAAGGCTCGAAGGGCCGAATGTCCTCCGTCATTCCTAATTTATATGCTTCTCTAACACAGGGAGGAGGAGGTGCAGCGATTTATTCAGTTTATTGGGATGTGGGAAGTGACGTACAATCGAAACGACCGCTGGGTTCGCTATCGTTCATCACACCCTTGCGGTCGAGAAGCAACTTTTTCATTTCTACATTTACAGACAAATCAAACGTTTCTTCAAAATAAATTTAGAGTACTTAATTCTTATTTTCCAACTATGGGGCAATTTGCGTGGCCAATGCAGCTACCCTGCACATCTTTGACATGTGGCGGCATCGCCTACGCAGATAAGGGAAGAATGTGCAAACACCGCACGGACATCAATCCGGGACTGGGATTGGGCTTGCTCCTCTGCGCCGTGAGGTAGCAGTGCTAACCACTGCGCCATCGTTCCGCCCCACGGACAAGTCAGAGTTGAGAACATAATAATCACTGAGGACGATCGGATCATAGTGCCCAAGTGCAGTAATAATAAATGAAAGTCAAAACTTGCATCGCAAGTAATAATTACAATTCCTGCTGGAAACCTGAAACCTGTACAGTCCATAATCCTAATGCAGCAACTCAAACTGGTCACCAGCAGTGATGATATTGTGGTGTAGATCTAGTATTCTGGTGCAGATCTAGTATTCTGGTGTAGATCTCATCAGGGCCTGGGAATTGATGTGTTTAATGCTTTTTAAGATGCTCAACACCTCCTCCTTAATAATAACAACATGGCTCAGACTATCTACACACTGTACCCTATATAACTCACCCACCAATTCGTTCTCTTAGGTGAATACTGAGGCAAATGATTCATTTGGTATCTTGCCCATTTCCTCTGATTCCATACATAGAGTCCCTCAAATATCCATGAATGGATCCTCTTGTTCTTTATATGTGTATTAAAACGCCTTTGGAGGTTCCTTAATCCTGTTTCCTACCGACATTTCTTGACCCCTTTTAGCCTTCCTAACTCCTCCCTTAACGTATTTCCTACTTTATTTATATTAGTTATATTCTTCAAGTGTTCATCTGTCCTAACCCATTTAAACTTTAGGAATTATCTTTTTTTCTTTTTGACAAGGTTCATAATATCCCTCGTTATCCAGGGTTCCCTATACTTACCACACTTATCTTTCGTCCTCCCAGGTATATGTCGGTCGTGAATTCTAATCAACTGACATTTGAAAGCCTCCCACATGCTCGGTGTTGATTCAAACAGCCTCGCAAACTCTACACTCTCCAGATCCTGTTAATGCCGCTGTAATTATCCTTACCCCAGTCCAACCTTCATCTCAGGACCACTCTTGTCTTTATCCATACGCAGCTTAAAACTTATAGAATTATGATCACTGTTCCCCAAACGATCGATCTCCTCCTGAAACTTCGGTCACCTCTCCGGGCTCATTCCCCAGCACTGGGTCTAATGTGGCACCTTCCCGCGTTGGTCTATTTATCTATTGTTTCAAGAAACCCTCCTGGACACTCCTCATGAATTCTGCTCCATCCAAGCCACGAGCAGTAAGTGTGTCCCAGTCAATATAGGGAAAGTTAAAATCACCAACCCAAAACAACCCTGTTGTTTCTGCAACGTTCCAAGATCTGTCTGCATATCTGCTCTTCCGTCTCCTGCTGGATGTTGGGAGGTCTGTAGTCAACCCCCAATATTGTGACAGCACCCTTCCTATTGCTAAGCTCTATCATATGGTCTCTATGCCTGAATCCTCCCAGAGCTCCTCCCTCAGCACAGCGGTGATATTCTCCTGAATCAATATTCAACTCCCCACCCCTTTTGCATCCCCCTCTATCCTTCCTGGATCATCTAAATCCGGAAATGTTTAGTTGACTATCCTGTCCCTCTTTCAAACAAGTTTCTATAATAGCAACAACATCATAATTCCACATACTAATCCAAGCTCTAAGTTCATCTGTCTTACCTGAAATACTGCTCGCATTCAAACGAATGCACTTCAGCACACCAGCCCCGCGGCAGTTAACAACGATTGCCTGCCTGCTCTTAATAAAGCATATCATAGCTCCAAAACCTAGGACTTGGCTCTCCACTCTGCAACTGGATCCTTGACTTTCTGACCTACAGACCGCAGTCAGTAAGAATGAACACCAATACCTCCTCCATAATAGTCCTCAATACCGGTGCCCCGCAAGGCTGCGTACTTAGCCCCCTACTCTACTCCCTGTACACACAGAACTGCATGGCAAAACTTGGTTCCAAGTCCATCTACAAGTTTGCTGACGATACGACCATAGTGGGCCAGATCTCGAATAACGACGAGTCCGAATACAGGAGGGGGATAGAGAACCTAGTGGAGTGGTGCAACGACAACAATCTCTCCCTCAATGCCGGCAAAACTAAAGAGCTGGTCATCGACTTCAGGAAGCAAAGTACTGTACACACCCCTGTCAGCATCAACGGAGCTGAGGTGAAGATGGTGAGCAGTTTCAAATTCCTAGGGGTGCACATCACCAAAAATCTATCCTGGTCCACTCACGTCGACGCTATCACCAGGAATGCACAACAGCGCCTATACTTCCTCAGGAAATTAAGGAAATTCGGCATGTCCACATTAACCCTTACCAACTGTTACAGATGCACTATAGAGAGCATCCTATCGGGCTGCATCACAGCCTGGTATGGCAACTGCTCGCCCCAGGAACGCAAGAAACTTCAGAGAGTCGTGAATACCGCCCAGTCCATCACACGAACCTGCCTCCCATCCATTGATTCCATCTATACCTCCCGCTGCCGGGGGAAAGCGGGCAGCATAATCAAGGATCCTTCCCACCCGGCTTGCTCACTTTTCCGACTTCTTCCATCGGGCAGGAGATTCAGAAGTCTGAGAACACGCACGAACAGACTCAGAAACAGCTTCTTCCCCACTGTCACCAGACTCCTAAATGACCCTCTTATTGACTGACCTCATTAACACTACACCCTGTTTGCTTCAACCGATGCCAATGGTTATGTCGTTACATTGTATATCTTTTGTTGCCCTATTATGTATTCTCATGTATTTTGTTGAATTTTGTTTAATTCTCTTTTCTTCCATGTACTGAATGATCTGTTGAGCTGTTGCAGAAAAATACTTTTCACTGTACCTCGGTACACGTGACAATAAACAAATCCAATCCAATCCAATCTTACTGGCCGTAGTCTGTAGCTTTCCCTCAGGTATTTCTGCCGCTGATTGATTGCTCTAGTTCCCACCTCATCCCATACTAGGTAGTTCAATCTGTTTCTTTGCCTTCCATATTTCTCCTGAATAGCTTTTTTTCTGTCCACTCTTTACTACCCTCTGACTTCCTGCATTTGTTCCCATCCCCTGCCACATTCGTGTAAACCCTCCCCAACGGCGCTAGTAAAAAACCCCATTAGACATTGGTTCCAGTTCTGCCCAGGTGTAGACTTCTAATGGTCCCACCTTCCTCAGAACCGGGTCCAATCTTCCAAAAGTCTGAATCCTTCCCTCCTGAACCATCTCTCAAGCCACGTATTCATCCTGTCCAACATGTAATTCCTACTCTGGCTAGCACGTGGTACTAGTAGAAATCCTGAGATTACTACTTTTGACAGCCTAATTATTAGTTTATCTCCTAACTCCCCAAATTCAGCATGGAGGACTTCATCGTGTTTTTTTTTTACCCAGCCGATCTGAGACATCCGGGACCCTTGCACCCTGGAGGAATCCTTGAGTATCGTTTGCGTCCTCAGAATCGCCTGTCGACTCCCCCGACAATCAAATCACCGAACACTATTGCTCCACTCTTTTTGATGCCCTCCTGTGCAGCAGAGCCAGCCATGGTGCAATGAACCTTGCTACTCATGCCTTCCTCTGGTGCGCCATCACCCTCAACAGTATCCAAAACGGTATACCTTGGAAGCCGGAGGAACATCTCATTTAGGACGCTCACATGTTGGAGAAGTACTCCAGTTGCACTTTGGAGAAGTATTGAAAAACTCCTCGTCCCCCATTACTCTTCCGAAAAGATTTCTGATCCGGGCCGCAATTCGAGGACTCTGTGAGTCGTAGGTCCTAATATGTATACCTGTGGCTAAATCCGTCGTTAGCCAGGAGATAAAAGCCGTACCATATACCAAATGACACCGACATAAGACGTCTGACAAAGAATTGCACCCTCACCCAATTGCAGATTTTTCTGCAAGGTTCTTTTGTTGGTAGGGAGAAGTTTCGCGAGCCATTGCGGCTTAAGGCTTTAATGAGGTAAAGGTGATTTCTTACCTCAGTCCCGCAGATCTTCGCATCCAAGTCAAAGTTCGGTCTTCCGGTCAGCGATTCTGAGTTCGGGCCTCTTCGTTTACGATTCGGTCGACTTCGGTCAACTTCCCCTTCCTATTGTCTTGCAGCACCAGTTGATGGGTTTCTGTGTCTGTTCGGAAACCTGGATATCCGTTCTCAGTTCCCAAATAACATAGATCTAGTCTGTGATTTTTGGGAAAGTCCACTTGTACGTTATTTGTCAGTTGTGCCACTGGTAACTTTATTTTCAATACAACATTTAGGAAGTTCCGACTTGCGCTGCAGCAATCTAGTCAGATTGATTGTCCATAGCGAATACATTAGTTGAGTTTTCGTTCAATTACAGATCGTCGTAATTCTTCAAATTATAATACACAGGACAACATAACGAAGTGATTTAAACAAAAGAGCGATGGCAATTAGCAAAAGCAAGCAGCAAAGAAATATGTTTCAGTGATATAGATCGGGTGATTCCAGAATGTGTTTTTACATCCAGGTAAGTGATTCTTAAGGAGATTATTATCTTAAGGTCTGGCCTTCTTTTTACTTCCGATTGGCTTCAACTAATTTATAATTCACTCAATTCGGTCAAACTGTCCACCTATTTAAGAGATATATGTATTTAAATATATTGGGACCAATTTCCAATTCCATCGGTTGCCAATTTAATTAGAAAAACAGAGTTATCATTAAGAAATTATCAGCCTAAGACTTGCGGTTACTATAGAAATGGGACTACTCGTACTGGACAGCCGCACAGTTTTTACCACACAATGGGGAATTTTAGCTAGTTGACGTCAGTGACCTTGCACTTGCAAAATGTGAAAACTGAGAAATTGAATAGAAGAATATTATATGGATTAAACCGTAGTGGATTCCCAGCTATTGTGGCACTGAAGTAACGCTATACCAACAAAAATGAAGGACGGTAGAAAGAGGGAAAATCGACCGTGGATATCTAAGGAAATAAGGGAGAGTATCAAATTGAAGGGAAAAGCATATAAAGTGGCAAAGATTGGTGGGAGACTGGAGGACTGGGAAATATTTAGGGGGCAACAGAAAGCTACTAAAAAACTATAAAGAAGAGTAAGATAGACTATGAGAGTAAATTTGCTCAGAATATAAAAACAGACTGTAATAGTTTTTACAAATATATAAAACAAAAAGAGTGGCTAATGTAAATATTGGTCCTTTAGAGGATGAGAAGGGAGTTTTAATAATTGTAGATGAGGAAATGGCTGAGGAACTGAACAGATTTTTTTGGGTCGGTCTTCACAGTGGAAGACATAAATAACATACCAGCGACTGATAGAAGTGAGGCTATGACAGGTGCGGACCTTGAGAGGATTGTTATCACATAGGAGGTAGTGACGGGCAAGCTAATGGGGCTAAAGGTAGACAGGTCTCCTGTCCCTGATGGAATGCATCCCAGAGTGAAAAAAGAGATGGCATGGGAAATTGCAGATGCACAAATGATGATTTACAAAAATTCACTAGTCTCTGGGGTGGTCCCGGTGGATTGGAAATTAGCAAACGTGACACCACTGTTTAAAAAAGGAGGCACGCAGAGACAGGATAATTATAGGCCACTGAGCTTAACTTCGGTAGTAGGGAAGATGCTGGAATCGATCATCAAGGAAGAAATAGCGAGGCATCTGGATATAAATTGTCCATTGGGCAGACGTACAATGGGTTCGTAAAGGGCAGGTCGTGCCTTACAAATTTAGTGGAATTTTTTGAGGACGTTTGCATTGCAGTTGATAACGGGGAGCCAATGGATGTGGTATATCTGGATTTCCAGAAAGCCTTTGACAAGATGGCACACAAAGGTTGCTGCATGAGATAAGGATGCATGGTATTAAGGGTAAAGTAGTAGCATGGATAGAGGATTGGTTAATTAATAGAAAGCAAGCAGTGGTGATTAATGGGTGTTCTCTGGTTGGCAATCAGTAGCAAGTGGTGTCACTCAGGGATCCGTGTTGGGCCCACAATTGTTCACAATTTATATATATAGGATTTGGAGTAGGGGACCACGGGTAATGTGTCCTAGTTTGCAGATGACACTAAGATGAGTGGTAAAGCGAAAAGTGCAGAGGATACTGGAAGTCTGTAGAGGGATTTGGATAGGTTAAGTGAATGGGCTCGGGTCTGGCAGATGGAATACAATGTTGACAAATGTGAGGTTATCCATTTTGGTAGGAATAACAGCAAACGGGATTATTATTTAAACGATAAAATATTAAAGCATGCCGCTGTGCAGAGACACCTGGGTGTGCTAGTGCATGAGTCACCGAAAGATGGTTTACAGGTGCAACAGGTGATTAAGAAGGCAAATGGAATTTTGTCCTTCATTGCTAGAGGGATGGGGTTTAAGACTAGGGAGGTTATATTGCATTTGTATAAGATGTTAGTGAGGCCACACCTGTTCTGTTTGGTCTCCTTACTTGAGAAATAACATACTGGCACTGGAGGGTGTGCAGAGGAGATTCTCTAGGTTAATCCCAGAGCTGAAGGGGTTGGATTATGAGGAGAGGAGAGGTTGAGTCGACTGGGACTGTACTCGTTGGAATTTAGAAGGATGAGGGGGATCTTATATAAACATTTAAAATTATGAAGGGAATAGATAGGATAGATGCGGGCAAGTTGTTTCCACTGGCGGGTGAAAGGGGACATAGCCTCAAAATAAGGGGAAGTAGATTTAGCACTGAGTTTAGGAGGAACTTCTTCACCCAAACGGTTGTGAATCTATAGAATTCCTTGCCCAGTGAAGCAATTGAGGCTTCTTCGCTAAATGTTTTTAAGAGAAAGATAGATACTTTTTTGAAGAATTAAGGGATTAAGGTGTTCGGGTCGGAAAGTGGAGCTGAGTCCAGTAAAGATGAGCCATGACCTCATTTAATGGCGGAGCAGGCTCGAGGGGCAAGAAAGCCTAATCCTGCTTCTACTTCTTATGTAGTTAATATGGTAATAGTTAATAATCCTTAATGAATTTTCAATTAGACCTCCGTCATCTTCTCTCCCTCTCATGGTTATAGCCGAACAAACAAGTCAATTATTATCAAGGAAATTGCAGTTTCTAAACTGATAAGTACAGATACTACACTTGATCTGAGTTAAAAACCAAAAAGAGACAGCACATACCTGCCGCCAATGGCTCTTGTCCTCCTCATTCACCGACATTCAGCTGCACCTTGCTGCGCTCGACTGTGCTTTGAAACTTTTAGTCGACGGTGACGGTTGGTCAATAGACATGCAGTTTGGCCGTGTATGGTGGAGTCTGTGCGTGCAGGACCAGCGAATCCCAACAGGGGGACATCTTCTGCCCCGCGTGCCCCAGTACTCACCAGAAGAACATGAGACGCTGTGAAGGCCCATTGGCACCCAACCCAGGGAATCGAAGAAACCTCCAGCTTTGCCGAACATAATGCAATCTGCGCACACAGGATGTACTGGCAAAATGCAACGAGGGGCAATGTCTAGTCTCCCCAAGCTCCACCTTGGTGTTTTGGCCTTGGCGTCTGGAGGATGAAAAGAGATGCCGTGAAGGCACACATCCATCCAAATCTGAAGCCATTCAGTCTGTCGCCACACTTTCCTGTTGTGCCGGATGAAGAGCTGTGGAAACGGAAGTGAGGAGAACGCAAGTCGGCATCCTAGAGTGAAGGTGAGTGGCCTGTAAAAACCAGCAGGTAAACTGTGTGGCAAATGAGCACAAAACGGAGCCGGTTTGCCGCAAGCCTGCGAGCCCATTGGCTCGCAACTTTAGTACGCGAGTTGCTGCCAGCAGAAAATCTAGCAGTGCTTTGGACCCTGAAAGTCCATAGATTGGTCAGGGTGAGAGAACTTGACATGAGTGAAACGGAGAAGGCTATTTATGCGCCATGATCTGCTTTTGCACCTTTTGCTCCCCAAAACGGGGTGAGGGCACCATTCCTGGAAACACTGCAAGACCAAGTTGATGCTTGGAGCGGAAGGGGCAAGGTCCTGGACCATCTCCGAGTCCCAAAAATTAATTTAATATTTCGTCACAAGACATGGGATAATATCAGATATTAAACTGATAAGAAACAATACTACACTTGATCTGAGCCAAAAAGCTGAGAATCGATGGCCCAGATTTGACGCCTATGGCTCTTGTCCTCCTCGTCCACCGACATTCAGCTACACCTTGCTGCGCTCGTCTGTGCTTTGGAACTTTTAGTCTACGGTGACGGTTGGTCAATATACCTGTCGACGCTCCACGAACTCCACCCTGGTGTTTTGGCCGTGGCGTCAGGAGGATGAAAAGAGACGCCGTGAAGGCATACATCCATCCAAACCTGAGAGCCATTCAGTCTGACGCTACTCTTTCCTGTTGTGCCGGATGAAGAGCTGTGGAAAAGGAAGTGAGGAGAACGCAAGTCGGCATCCTGGAATGATGGTGAGTGGAAAGAGAGAAGGCAAAATCGGATGTAATGGTGTTACAGTTAAATAAAGGTAATTACGAGGGCATGAGAGAGGAACTGGAGAAAATCGACTGGAAGCAGACCCTAGTGGGGAAGACAGCAGAGCAAAAATGGCAGGAGTTTGTAAGCATAATTGAGGACACTGTACAGAAGTTCATCCCCAAGAAAAGAACAATTATCCGGGGAGTGATTAGACAGCCATGGCTGGCAAAGGAGGTCAGGAAATGTATCAAAGAAAAAGAGAGATCCTATAAAGTGGCCAAAAGCACTGGGAAATCAGAAGATTGGGAAGGCTAAAAAAACAAACAGAGGTTAACAAAGAGACAAATAAGGAAGGAGAGGATCAAATATGAAGGCAGGCTAGCCAGTAATATAAGAAATTATAGTAAAAGTTTATTTCAATACATAAGAAACAAACGACAGGCCAAAGTAGACATTGGGCCAATTCAAACTGATTCCGGAAGGCTAGTAATGGGAGACGAGGAAATGGCTGGAGAACTTAATAAGTACTTTGCGTCTGTCTTCACAGTGGAAGACATGAGTAATATCCCAAAAATTATAGAGGTTCAGGGGGCTGAGTTGAGTATGGTTGCCATTACAAAAGAGATTGTGCTAAAAAAGCTAAAAGGTCTTAAAATTGACAAATCTCCCGGCCCCGATGGGCTACACACTAGAGTTCTGAGAGAGATGGCTGAAGAAATAGCGGAAGCGTTGGGTGAGATCTTTCAAAAATCACTGGAGTCACGGAAAGTCCCGGACGATTGGAAGATCGCTGTTGTAACCCCCTTGTTCAAGAAAGGATCAAGACAAAAGATGGAAAATTATAGGCCAATTAGCCTAACTTCGTTGTTGGTAAAATTCTAGAATCGATCGTTAAGGATGAGATTTGTAAATTCTTGGAAGAGCAGGGTCGGATTAGAACAAGTCAACATGGATTTAGTAAGGGGAGGTCGTGCCTGACGAACCTGTTAGAATTCTTTGAGGAGGTGACAAGTAGGTTAGACCAGGGAAACCCAGTGGATGTGGTCTATCTGGATTTCCAAAAGGCCTTTGATAAGGTGCCACACAGGAAGCTGCTGAGTAAGGTGAGGGCCCATGGTGTTCGAGGTGAGCTACTAGCATGGGTTGAGGATTGGCTGTCTGACAGAAGAGAGGGTTGGGATAAAAGGTTCTTTTTCGGAATGGCAGCCGGTGACCAACGGTGTCCCACAGGGTTCAGTGTTGGGGCCACAGCTGTTCACCATATATATTAATGATCTGGATGAAGGGACTGGGGGCATTCTAGCGAAGTTTGCCGATGATACGAAGTTAGGTGGTCAGGCAGGTAGTGCTGAGGAAGTGGGGAGGCTGCAGAAGGATCTAGACAGTTTGGGAGAGTGGTGCAGGAAATGGCTGATGCAATTCAACGTGAGAAAATGTGAGGTCTTGCACTTTGGAAAAAAGAATCCAAGCATAGACTACTTTCTAAATGGTGAGAAAATTCATAATGCCAAAGTACAAAGGGATCTGGCAGTGCTAGTCGAGGATTCCATAAAGGTAAACATGCAGGTTGAATCTGTGATTAAGAAAGCGAATGCAATGTTGTCATTTATCTCAAGAGGGTTGGAATATAAAAGCAGCGATGTGCTACTGAGCCTTTATAAGGCTCTGGTTAGGCCCCATTTGGAGAACTGTGTCCAGTTTTGGGCCCCACATCTCAGGAAGGACATACTGGCACTGGAGCGTGTCCAGCGGAGATTCACACGGATGATCCCTGGAATGGCGGGTCTAACATATGATGAACGGCTGAGGATCCTGGGATTGTATTCATTGGAGTTTAGAAGGTTAAGGAGAGATCTAATCGAAACTTACAAGATAATACATGGCTTAGAAAGGGTGGACGCAAAGAAACTGTTTCCGTTAGGCGAGGAGACGAGGACCCGTGGGCACAACCTTAGAATTAGAGGGGGTAAATTCAGAACAGAAATGCGAAGACATTTCTTCAGCCAGAGAGTGGTGGGCCTGTGGAATTCATTGCCGCGGAGTGCAGTGGAGGCCTGGACGCTAAATGGCTTCAAGGCAGAGATAGATAAATGCTTGATGTCGCGAGGAATTAAGGGCTACGGGGAGAATGCTGGTAGGTGGAGTTGAAATGCCCATCAGCCATGATTGAATGGCGGAGTGGACTCGATGGGCCGAATGGCCTTACTTCCACTCCTATGTCTTATGGTCTTATGGCGTGTAACAACCAGCAGGAAAACTCTGTGGTATATGAGCAGAAATCGGAGCCGGTGTGCCGCAAGTCTGCAAGCCCATTGGCTCGCAACTTTAGTACGCGAGTTGCTGCCAGCAGAAAATCTAGCAGTGCTTTGGAGCCTGAAAGTCCTTAGATTGGTCAGGATGAGAGAATATGACATGAGTGAAAAGGAGAAGGCTATTTATGCGCCATGATCTGCTTTTGCACGTTTTGCTCCCCAAAACGGGGTGAGAGCACCATTCCTGGAAGCACTGCAAGACCAGATTGATGCTTGGAGCGGAAGGAGCAAGCCCCTGGACCATCTCCGAATCCCAAAAATCAATTTAATATTTCGTCCCTGGGTTGGGGACATATCAGATATTAAACTGATAAGAACAGATACTACACTTGATCTGAGCCAAAAGGCCGAGAAGCGATAGCCCATATTTGCCGCCTATCGCTCTGGTCCTCCTCGTCCACCGACATCCTGCTGCACCTTGCTGCGCTCGACTGTGCTTTGGAACTTTTCGTCTACGGTGACGGTTGGTCAATTGGCCTGCAGTTTGTCCGAGCACGGTGGAGTCTGTGCGTGCAGTACCAGAAAATCCCAAAAGGTGATCGTCGTCTGACCCGCCTTCCCCAGTTCTCACCAGAAGAAAGGAAGACGCAGCGATGGCCCAGTGGCACCCAACCCAGGGATTCGAAGATACCTCCAGCTTTGCCGAGCAAAATGAAATCTGTGCACACAGCATGTACTGCCGAAATGGATCAGGGGGCAATGTCTAGGCTCCCCGAGCTCCACCCTGGTGTTTTGGCCGTGGCGTCAGGAGGATGAAAAGAGAGGCCGTGAAGGCATACATCCATCCAAATCTGAGAGCCATTTAGTCTGACGCCACACTTTCCTGTTGTGCCGGATGAAGAGCTGTGGAAAAGAAGGTGATGAGAACTCAAGTCGTCATCCTGGAGTGAAGGTGAGTGGCCTGTAAAAACCAGCAGGAAAGCTGTGTGGCATATGAGCAGAAAACGGCGCCGGTTTTCCGCAAGTCTGCAAGCCCATTGGCTCGCAACTTTAGTACGCGAGTTGCCGCCAGCAGAAAATTTAGCAGTGCTTTGGAGCCTGAAAGTCCTTGGTCAGGGTGAGACAACTTGACATGAGTGAAAACGAGAAGGCTGATTATGCGCCATGATCTGCTTTTGTACGTTTTGCTCCCCAAAACGGGGTGAGGGCACCATTCCGGGAGGCACTGCAAGACCAGGTTGATGCTTGGAGCGGAAGGGGCAAGGCCCTGGACAATCTCCGAGTCCCAAAAATCAATTTAATACTTCGTCCCTAGGTTGGGGACATATCAGATATTAAACTGAGAAGAACAGATACTACACTTGATATGAGCCAAAAGGCCGAGAAGCAATAGCCCGTATTTGCCGCCTATTGCCCTGGTCCTCTTCGTCCACCGACATTCTGCTGCACCTTGCTGCGCTCGACTGTGCTTTGCAACTTTTAGTCTACGGTGACGGTTGGTCAATTGGCCTGCAGTTTGGCCGAGCACGGTGCAGTCTGTGCGTGCTGTACCAAAAAATCCCAACAGGTGGTCGTCGTCTGACCCGCCTGCCCCAGTACTCACCAAAAGAAAGGAATACGCAGCGATGGCCCTGTGGCACCCAACCCAGGGAATCGAAGAAACCTCCAGCTTTGCCGAGCAAAATGCAATCTGTGCACACAGCATGTACTGGCGAAATGGAACAGGGGGCAATGTCTAGCCTCCGCGAACTTCACCCTGGTGTTTTGGCCGTGGCGTCAGGAGGATGAAAAGAGAGGCCGTGAAGGCATACATCCATCCAAACCTGAGAGCCATTCAGTCTGACGCTACACTTTCCTGTTGTTCCGGATGAAGAGCTATGGAAAAGGAAGTGAGGAGAACGCAAGTCGGCATCCTGGAGTGAAGGTGAGTGGCCTGTAAAAACCAGCAGGAAAACTGTGTTGCATATGAGCAGAAAACGGAGCCGGTGTGTCGCAGGTCTGCAAGCCCATTGGCTCGCAACTTTAGTACACGAGTTGCTGCCAGCACAAAATCTAGCAGTGATTTGGAGCCTGAAAGTCCTTAGATTGGTCAGGGTGAGAGAACTTGATATGAGTGAAAAGGAGAAGGCTATTTATGCGCCATGATCTGCTTTTGCACGTTTTGCTCCCCAAAACGGGGTGAGGGCACCACTCCTGGAAGCACTGCAAGACCAGGTTGATGCTTGGAGCGGAAGGGGCAAGCCCCTGCACCATCTCCGAGTCCCAAAAATCAATTTAATATTTCGTTCCTAGGTTGGGGATATATCAGATATTAAACTGATAAGAACAGATACTACACTTGACCTGAGCCAAAAGGCCGAGAAGCGATAGCTCATATTTGCCGGCTGTGGCTCTGGTCCTCCTCGTCCACCGATATTCAGCTGCACCTTGCTGCGCTCGACTGTGCTTTGGAACTTTTAGTCTACGGTGACGGTTGGTCAATAGACCTGCAGTTTGGCCGAGCACGATGGATTCTGTGCGTGCAGTACCAGAAAATCCCAATACGTGGTCGTCGTCTGAATCTCCTGCCCCAGTACTCACCAGAAGAAAGGAAGACGCTGTGATGGCCCAGTGGCACCCAACCCAGGGAATCGAAGAAACCTCCAGCTTTGCCGAGCAAAATGCATTCTGTGCACACAGCATGTACTGGCAAAATGGAACAGGGGGCAATGTCTAGGCTCCCCGAGCTCCACCATGGTGTTTTGGCCGTGGCGTCAGGAGGATGAAAAGCGAGGCCGTGAAGGCATACATCCATTCAAATCTGAGAGCCATTTAGTCTGACGCCACACTTTCTTGTTGTGCCGGATGAAGGGCTGTGGAAAAGGAAGTGAAGAGAACTCAAGTCGGCATCCTGGAGTGAAGGTGAGTGGCCTGTAAAAACCAGCAGGAAAACTGTGTGGCATTTGAGCAGAAAAGGGAGCCGGTTTGCCGCACATCTGCAAGCCCATTGGCTCGCAACTTTAGTACGCGAGTTGCCGCCAGCAGAAAATCTAGCAGTGCTTTGGAGCCTGAAAGTTCTTAGGTTGGTCAGGGTGAGAGAACTTGACATGAGTGAAAAGAAGAAGGCTGATTATGCGCCATGATCTGCTTTTGCACGTTTGGCTCCCCAAAACGGGGTGAGGTCACCATTCCGGGAAGCACTGCAAGACCAGGTTGATGGTTAGAGGTGAGGCAAGCCCCTAGACAAACTCCGAGTCCCAAAAATCAATTAAATATTTCGTCCCTAGATTGGGGACATATCAGATATTAAACTGCTAAGAACAGATACTACACTTGATCAGAGCCAAAAGGCCAAGAAGCGATAGTCCATATAGCCCATATAGCCCATAGCGATAGCCCATAGGGGCAGCAGGGTAGCATGGTGGTTAGCATAAATGCTTCACAGCTCCAGGGTCCTAGGTTCGATTCCCGGCTGGGTCACTGTCTGTGTGGAGTCTGCACGTCCTCCCTCTGTGTGCGTGTGTTTCCTCCGGGTGCTCCGGTTTCCTCCCACAGTCCAAAGATGTGCGGGTTAGGTGGATTGGCTATGCTAAATTGTACGTAGTGTCCTAATAAAAAGTAAGGTTGAGGGGGGGGTGGTTGTTGGGTTACGGGTATAGGGTGCATACGTGGGTTTGAGCAGGGTGATCACGGCTCGGCACAACATCGAGGGCTGAAAGGCCTGTTCTGTGCTGTACTGTTCTATGTTCTATGCTCTATATTTGCCGCCTATGGCTCTGGTCCTCCTCGTCCACCGACATTCAGCTCGACTGTGCTTTGGAACGGTGACGGTTGGTCAATAGACCTGCAGTTTGGCCGAGCACGATGGAGTCTGTGCGTGCAGTACCAGAAATCCCAATAGGTGGTCGTCGTCTGAATCGCCTGCCCCAGTACTCACCAGAAGAAAGGAAGACGCTGTTATGGCCCAGTGGCACCCAACCCAGGGAATGGAAGAAACCTCCAGCTTTGCCGAGCAAAATGCAATCTGTGCACACAGCATGTAATGGCGAAATGGAACAGGGGGCAATGTCTACGCTCCGCGAACTCCACCCTTTTGTTTTGGTGTCAGGAGGATGAAAAGAGACGCCGTGAAGGCATACATCCATCCAAACCTGAGAGCCATTCAGTCTGACGCTACACTTTCCCGTTGTGCCGAATGAAGAGCTGTGGAAAATGAAGTGAGGAGAACGCAAGTCGGCATCCTGGAGTGATGGTGAGTGGCCTGTAAAAACCAGCAGGAAAACTGTGTGGCATATGAGCAGAAAACGGAGCCTGTGTGCCGCAAGTCTGCAAGCCCATTGGCTCGCAACTTTAGTACACGAGTTGCTGCCAGCAGAAAATCTAGCAGTGCTTTGGAGCCTGAAAGTCATTAGATTGATCAGGATGAGAGAACTTGACAGGGTGAAAAGGAGAAGGCTATTTATGCGCCATGATCTGCTTTTGCACGTTTTGCTCCCCAAAACGGGGTGAGGGCACCATTCCTGGAAGCACTGCAAGACCAGGTTGATGCTTGGAGCGGAAGGAGCAAGCCCCTGGACCATCTCCGAGTCCCAAAAATGAATTTAATATTTCGTCCCTAGATTGGGAACATATCAGATATTAAACTGATAAGAACAGATTTTTTTAATTTTTTTTTTCAAAAAATATACTTTATTCATAAAATTTATCATAATCTTTACAGAACATTTCAAAATACCTTGACTGTACATTTCCGTCTGAGTTACATTCATTTGCCTTCCGTTCCATTGGGATAACGTTGCACACGTATCCTACTATAAGCTACAGTTCTTTCTTCAATATTTACATTTACATTACTTTGTTTCGATCATACATTGTGGTAATGGAAAAAAAGAACCTCGGACCGAGGGGTTTTACACTGTTACCAACCCCTCGGTGTAAATTTGGTGGTAAGACCTTACACTGTGTTCTTCCCCCATTACGCCTTGGCGGCAGCTGCCCCAAGCTTGAGTGCATCCCTCAGCACGTAGTCCTGGACCTTGGAATGTGCCAGTCTGCAACACTCGGTCGAGGACAGTTCTTTGCACTGGAAGATCAGCAAGATTCGGGCAGACCAAGGAGCGTCGTTCACCGAGTTGATGACCTTTCAGCAGCAGTTGATATCTGTCTCGGTGTGGGTCCCCGGATACTACACTTGATCAGAGCCAAAAGGCCGAGAAGCGATAGCCCATATTTGCCGCCTATGGCTCTGGTGCTCCTCGTCCACCGACATTCAGCTGCACCTTGCTGCGCTCGACTGTGCTTTGGAACTTCTAGTCTACGGTGACGGTTGGTCAATAGACCTGCAGTTTGGCCGAGCACGGTGGAGTCTGTGCGTGCAGTACTAGAAAATCCTAACAGGTGGTCGTCGTCTGACCCGCCTGCCCCAGTACACACCAGAAGAAAGGAAGACGCTGTGATGGCCCAGTGGCACCCAACCCAGGGAATCGAAGAAACCTAAAGCTTTGCCGAGCAAAATGCAATCTGTGCACACAGCATGTAATGGCGAAATGAACAGGGGGCAATGTCTAGGCTCCCCGAACTCCACACTGGTGTTTTGGCCCTGGCGTCAGGAGGATGAAAAGAAACGCCGTGAAGGCATACATCCATCCAAACCTGAGAGCCATTCAGTCTGACGCTACACTTTCCTGATGTGCCGGATGAAGTGCTGTGGAAAAGGAAGTGAGGAGAACGCAAGTCGGCATCCTGGAGTGATGGAGAATCGCCTGTAAAAACCAGCAGGAAAACTGTGAGGCATATGAGCAGAAAACGGAGCCGGTGTGTCGCAAGTCTGCAAGCCCATTGGCTCGCAACTTTAGTACACGAGTTGCTGCCAGCACAAAATTTAGCAGTGCCAAGGAGCCTGAAAGTCCTTAGATTGGTCAGGATGAGAGAACTTGACAGGGTGAAAAGGAGAAGGCTATTTATGCGCCATGATCTGCTTTTGCACGTTTTGCTCCCCAAAAAGGGGTGAGGGCACTATTCCTGGAAGCACTGCAAGGCCAGGTTGATGCTTAGAGCGGAAGGAGCAAGCCCCTGGACCATCTCCGAGTCCCAAAAATCAATTTAATATTTCGTCCCTAGATTGGGAACCTATCAGATATTAAACTGATAAGATCAGATTTTTTTTTTTTCAAAAAATATACTTTATTCATAAAATTTATCATAATCTTTACAGAACATTTCAAAACACCTTGACTGGACATTTCCGTCTGAGTTACATTCATTTGCCTTCAGTTCCATTGGGATAACGTTGCACACGTATCCTACTATAAGCTACAGTTCTTTCTTCAATATTTACATTTACATTACTTTGTTTCGATCATACATTGTGGTAATGGAAAAAAAGAACCTCGGACCGAGGGATTTTACACTCTTACCAACCCCTCGGTGTAAATTTGGTGGAAAGACCTTACACTGTGTTCTTCCCCCATTGCACCTTGGCGGCAGCTGCCCCAAGCTTGAGCGCGTCCCTCAGCACGTAGTCCTGGACCTTGGAATGTGCCAGTCTGCAACACTCGGTCGAGGACAGTTCTTTCCACTGGAAGATCAGCAAGATTCGGGCACACCAAAGAGCGTCTTTCACCGAGTTGATGACCTCTCAGCAGCAGTTGATATCTGTCTCGGTGTGGGTCCCCGGATACTACACTTGATCAGAGCCAAAAGGCCGAGAAGCGATAGCCCATATTTGCCGCCTATGGCTCTGGTCCTCCTCGTCCACCGACATTCAGCTGCACCTTGCTGCGCTCGACTGTGCTTTGGAACTTTTAGTCCACGGTGACGGTTGGTCAATAGACCTGCAGTTTGGCCGAGCACGGTGGAGTCTGTGCGTGCAGTACCAGAAAATTCTAATAGCTGGTCGTCGTCTGACCCGCCTACCCCAGTACACACCAGAAGAAAGGAAGACGCTGTGATGGCCCAGTGGCACCCAACCCAGGGAATCGAAGAAACCTCCAGCTTTGCCGAGCAAAATGCAATCTGTGCACACAGCATGTAATGGCGAAATGGGGGCAATGTCTAGGCTCCCCGAACTCCACCCTGGTGTTCTGGCCGTGGCGTCAGGAGGATGAAAAGAGAGGCCGTGAAGGCATACATCCATCCAAACCTGAGAGCCATTCAGTCTGACGCTACACTTTCCTGTTGTGCCGAATGAAGAAATGTGGAAAATGAAGTGAGGAGAACGCAAGTCGGCCTCCTGGAGTGATGTTGAGTGGCCTGTAAAAACCAGCAGGAAAACTGTGTGGCATATGAACAGAAAACGGAGCCTGTGTGCCGCACATCTGCAAGCCCATTGGCTCGCAACTTTAGTACTCGAGTTGCTGCCAGCAGAAAATCTAGCAGTGCTTTGGAGCCTGAAAGTCCTTAGATTGGTCAGGATGAGAGAACTTGACAGGGTGAAAAGGAGAAGGCTATTTATGCGCCATGATCTGCTTTTGCACGTTTTGCTCCCCAAAACGGGGTGAGGGCACCATTCCTGGAAGCACTGCAAGACCAGGTTGATGCTTGGAGCGGAAGGAGCAAGCCCCTGGATCATCTCCGAGTCCCAAAAATCAATTTAATATTTCGTCCCGAGATTGGGGACATATCAGATATTAAACTGATAAGAATACACTTGATCTGAGCCAAAAGGCCGAGAAGCGATAGACCGTATTTGCCGTCTATGGCTCTGGCCCTCCTCGTCCACCGACATTCAGCTGCACCTTGCTGCGCTCGACTGTGCAATGGAACTTTTACTCTACGGTGACGGTTTGTCAATAGACCTGCAGTTTGGCCGAGAACGGTGGAGTCTGTGCGTGCAGTACCAGAAAATCCTAACAGGTGGTCGTCGTCTGACCCGCCTGCCCCAGTACACACCAGAAGAAAGGAAGACGCTGTGATAGCCCAGTGGCACCCAACCCAGGGAATCGAAGAAACCTCCAGCTTTGCCGAGAAAAATGCAATCTGTGCACACAGCATGTAATGGCGAAATGGGGGCAATGTCTAGGCTCCCCGAACTCCACCCTGGTGTTTTGGCCGTGGGGTCAGGAGGATGAAAAGATACGCCGTGAAGGCATACATCCATCCAAATCTGAGAGTCAGTCAGTCTGACGCTACACTTTCCTGTTGTGCCGGATGAAGAGCTGTGGAAAAGGAAGTGAGGAGAACGCAAGTCGGCATCCTGAAGGTGAATGGCCTGTAAAAACCAGCAGGAAAACTGAGTGGCATATGAGCAGAAAACAGAGCCGGTGTGCCGCATGTCTGCAAGTCCATTGGCCCGCAACTTTAGTACGCGAGTTGCTGCCAGCAGAAAATCTAGCAGTGATTTGGAGCCTGAAAGTCCATCAATTGGTCAGGATGAGAGAACTTGACATGAGTAAAAAGGAGAAGGCTATTTATGCGCCCTGATCTGCTTTTGCACGTTTTGCTCCCCAAAACGGGGTGAGGGCACCATTCCTGGAAGCACTGCAAGAACAGGTTGATGCTTGGAGCGGAAGGGGCAAGCCCCTGAACCATCTCAGAGTCCCAAAAATCAATTTAATATTTCGTCCCTAGGTTGGGGACATATCAGATATTAAACTGATAAGAACAGATACTGCACTTGATCTGAGCCAAAAGGCCGAGAAGCGATAGCCCATATTTGCCGCCTATGGCTCTGGTCCTCCTCGTCCACCGACATTCAGCTGCACCTTGCTGCGCTCGACTGTGCTATGGCACTTTTACTCTACGGTGAAGGTTTGTCAATAGACCTGCAGTTTGGCCGAGCACGGTGGAGTCTGTGCGTGCAGTACCACTAAATCCTAATAGATGGTCGTCGTCTGACCCGCCTGCCCCAGTACACACCAGAAGAAAGGAAGACGCTGTGATGGCCCAGTGGCACCCAACACAGGGAATCGAAGAAACCTCCAGCTTTGCCGAGAAAAATGCAATCTGTGCACACAGCATGTAATGGCGGAATGGGGGCAATGTCTAGGCTCCCCGAACTCCACCCTGGTGTTTTGGCCGTGGCGTCAGGAGGATGAAATGAGAAACCGTGAAGGCATACATCCATCCAAAACTGAGAGCCATTCAGTCTGACGCTACACTTTCCTGTTGTGCCGGATGAAGAGCTGTGGAAAAGGAAGTGAGGAGAACGCAAGTCGGCATCCTGAAGGTGAGTGGCCTGTAAAAACCAGCAGGAAAACTGAGTGGCATATGAGCAGAAAACAGAGCCGGTGTGCCGCATGTCTGCAAGTCCATTGGCCCGCAACTTTAGTACGCGAGTTGCTGCCAGCAGAAAATCTAGCAGTGATTTGGAGCCTGAAAGTCCATAAATTGGTCAGGATGAGAGAACTTGACATGAGTAAAAAGGAGAAGACTATTTATGCGCCCTGATCTGCTTTTGCACGTTTTGCTCCCCAAAACGGGGTGAGGGCACCATTCCTGGAAGCACTGCAAGAACAGGTTGATGCTTGGAGCGGAAGGGGCATGCCCCAGGACCATCTCAGAGTCCCAAAAATCAATTTAATATTTCGTCCCTAGGTTGGAGACATATCAGATATTAAACTGATAAGAACAGGTACTATACTTGATCTGAGCCAAAAGGCTGAGAAGCGATAGCGCATGTTTGCCGCCTATGGCTCTGGTCCTCCTCGTCCACCGACATTCAGCTGCACCTTGCTGCGCTCAACTGTGCTTTGGAACTTTTACTCTACGGTGACGGTCGGTCAATAGACCTGCAGTTTGGCCGAGCACAGTGGAGTCTGTGCGTGCAGTACCAGAAAATCCTAATAGGTGGTCGTCGTCTGACCCGCCTGCCCCAGTACACACCAGAAGAAAGGAAGACGCTGTGATGGCCCAGTGGCATCCAACACAGGGAATCGAAGAAACCTCCAGCTTTGCCGAGCAAAATGCAATCTGTGCACACAGCATGTAATGGCGAAATGGGGGCAATGTCTAGGCTTCCCGAACTCCACCCTGGTGTTTTGGCCGTGGCGTCAGGAGGATGAAAAGAGTGGCCGTGAAGGCATACATCCATTCAAACCTGAGTGCCATTCAGTCTGACGCTACACTTTCCTGTTGTGCCGAATGAAGAGCTGTGGAAAATGAAGTGAGGAGAACGCAAGTCGGCATCCTGGAGTGATGTTGAGTGGCCTGTACAAACCAGCAGGAAAACTGTGTGGCAGATGAACAGAAAACGGAGCCTGTGTGCCGCACATCTGCAAGCCCATTGGCTCGCAACTTTAGTACGCGAGTTGCTGCCAGCAGAAAATCTAACAGTGCTTTGGAGCCTGAAAGTCCTTAGATTGGTCAAGATGTGACAACTTGACAGGGTGAAAACGAGAAGGCTATTTATGCGCCATGATCTTCTTTTGCACGTTTTGCTCCCCAAAACGGGGTGAGGGCACCATTCCTGGAAGCACTGCAAGTCCAGATTGATACTTGGAGCGGAAGGAGCAAGCCCCTGGACCATCTCCGAGTCCCAAAAATCAATTTAATATTTGGTCCTTAGATAGGGGACATATCAGATATTAAACTGATAAGAACAGATACTACACTTGATCTGAGCCAAAAGGCCGAGAAGCGATAGCCCATATTTGCCGCCTATGGCTCTGGTCCTCCTCGTCCACCGACATTCAGCTGCACCTTGCTGCGCTCGACTGTGCTTTGGAACTTTTAGTCCACGGTGACGGTTGGTCAATAGACCTGCAGTTTGGCCGAGCACGATGGAGTCTGTGCGTGCAGTACCAGAAAATCACAATAGGTGGTCGTCGTCTGAATCGCCTGCCCCAGTACTCACCAGAAGAAAGGAAGACGCTGTGATGGCCCAGTGGCACCCAACCCAGGGAATCGAAGAAACCTCCAGCTTTGCCGAGCAAAATGCAATCTGTGCACACAACATGTAATGGCGAAATGGAACAGGGGGCAACGTCTACGCTCCACGAACTCCACTCTGGTGTTTTGGTCGTGGCGTCAGGAGGATGAAAAGAGACGCCGTGAAGGCATACATCCATCCAAACCTGAGAGCCATTCAGTCTGACGCTACACTTTCCTGTTGTGCCGAATGAAGAGCTGTGGAAAATGAAGTGAGGAGAACGCAAGTCGGAATCCTGGAGTGATGGTGAGTGGCCTGTAAAAACCAGCAGGAAAACTGTGTGGCATATGAGCAGAAAACGGAGCCTGTGTGCCGCACATCTGCAAGCCCATTGGCTCGCAACTTTAGTACACGAGTTGCTGTCAGCAGAAACTCTAGCAGTGCATTGGAGCCTGAAAGTCCTTAGATTGGTCAGGATGAGAGAACTTGACAGGGTGAAAGGGAAGAGGATATTTATGCGCCATGATCGGCTTTTGCACGTTTTGCTCCCCAAAACGGGGTGAGGGCACCATTTCTGGAAGCACTGCAAGACCAGGTTGATGCTTGGAGCGGAAGGAGCAAGCTCCTGGACCATCTCCGAGTCCCAAAAATCAATTTAATATTTCGTCCCGAGATTGGGGACATATCAGATACTAAACTGATAAGAACAGATACTACCCTTGATCTAAGCCAAAAGGCCGAGAAGCGATAGCCCTTATTTGCCGCCTATGGCTCTGGTCCTCCTCGTCCAACGACATTCAGCAGCACCTTGCTGCGCTCGACTGTGCTTTGGAACTTTTAGTCTACGGTGACGGTTGGTCAATAGACCTGCAGTTTGGCCGAGCACGGTGGAGTCTGTGCGTGCAGTACCAGAAAATCCTAACAGGTGGTCGTCGTCTGACCCGCCTGCCTCAGTACACACCAGAAGAAAGGAAGACGCTGTGATAGCCCAGTGGCACCCAACCCAGGGAATCGAAGAAACCTCCAGCTTTGCCGAGAAAAATGCCATCTGTGCACACAGCATGTAATGGCGAAATGGGGGCAATGTCTAGGCTCCCCGAACTCCACCCTGGTGTTTTGGCCGTGGGGTCAGGAGAATGAAAAGATACGCCGTGAAGGCATACATCCATCCAAATCTGAGAGTCAGTCAGTCTGACGCTACACTTTCCTGTTGTGCCGGATGAAGAGCTGTGGAAAAGGAAGTGAGGAGAACGCAAGTCGGCATCCTGAAGGTGATTGGCCTGTAAAAACCAGCAGGAAAACTGAGTGGCATATGAGCAGAAAACAGAGCCGGTGTGCCGCATGTCTGCAAGTCCATTGGCCCGCAACTTTATTACGCGAGTTGCTGCCAGCAGAAAATCTAGCAGTGATTTGGAGCCTGAAAGTCCATCAATTGGTCAGGATGAGAGAACTTGACATGAGTAAAAAGGAGAAGGCTATTTATGCGTCCTGATCTGCTTTTGCACGTTTTGCTCCCCAAAACGGGGTGAGGGCACCATTCCTGGAAGCACTGCAAGAACAGGTTGATGCTTGGAGCGGAAGGGGCAAGCCCATGGACCATCTCAGAGTCCCAAAAATCAATTTAATATTTCGTCCCTAGGTTGGGGACATATCAGATATTAAACTGATAAGAACAGATACTGCACTTGATCTGAGCCAAAAGGCCGAGAAGCGATAGCCCATATTTGCCGCCTTTGCCTCTGGTCCTCCTCGTCCACCGGCATTCAGCTGCACCTTGCTGCGCTCGACTGTGCTATGGAACTTTTACTCTACGGTGACGGTTTGTCAATAGACCTGCAGTTTGGCCGAGCACGGTGGAGTCTGTGCGTGCAGTACCACTAAATCCTAATAGATGGTCGTCGTCTGACCCGCCTGCCCCAGTACACACCAGAAGAAAGGAAGACGCTGTGATGGCCCAGTGGCACCCAACACAGGGAATCGAAGAAACCTCCAGCTTTGCCGAGAAAAATGCAATCTGTGCACACAGCATGTAATGGCGAAATGGGGGCAATGTCTAGGCTCCCCGAACTCCACCCTGGTGTTTTGGCCGTGGCGTCAGGAGGATGAAATGAGAAACCGTGAAGGCATACATCCATCCAAAACTGAGAGCCATTCAGTCTGACGCTACACTTTCCTGTTGTGCCGGATGAAGAGCTGTGGAAAAGGAAGTGAGGAGAACGCAAGTCGGCATCCTGAAGGTGAGTGGCCTGTAAAAACCAGCAGGAAAACTGAGTGGCATATGAGCAGAAAACAGAGCCGGTGTGCCGCATGTCTGCAAGTCCATTGGCCCGCAACTTTAGTACGCGAGTTGCTGCCAGCAGAAAATCTAGCAGTGATTTGGAGCCTGAAAATCCATAAATTGGTCAGGATGAGAGAACTTGACATGAGTGAAAAGGAGAAGGCCAATTTTGCGCCATGATCTGCTTTTGCACGTTTTGCTCCCCAAAACGGGGTGAGGGCACCATTCCTGGAAGGACTGCAAGACCAGGTTGATGCTTGGAGCGGAAGGAGCAAGCCCCTGGACCATCTCCGAGTCCCAAAAATGAATTTAATATTTCGTCCCGCGATTGGGGACATATCAGATATTAAACTGATAAGAACAGGTACTACACTTGATCTGAGCCAAAAGGCTGAGAAGCGATAGCGCATGTTTGCCGCCTATGGCTCTGGTCCTCCTCGTCCACCGACATTCAGCTGCACCTTGCTTCGCTCAACTGTGCTTTGGAACTTTTACTCTACGGTGACGGTCGGTCAATAGACCTGCAGTTTGGCCGAGCACAGTGGAGTCTGTGCGTGCAGTACCAGAAAATCCTAATAGGTGGTCGTCATCTGACCCGCCTGCCCCAGTACACACCAGAAGAAAGGAAGACGCTGTGATGGCCCAGTGGCATCCAACACAGGGAATCGAAGAAACCTCCAGCTTTGCCGAGCAAAATGCAATCTGTGCACACAGCATGTAATGGCGAAATGGGGGCAATGTCTAGGCTTCCCGAACTCCACCCTGGTGTTTTGGCCGTGGCGTCAGGAGGATGAAAAGAGTGGCCGTGAAGGCATACATCCATTCAAACCTGAGTGCCATTCAGTCTGACGCTACACTTTCCTGTTTTGCCGAATGAAGAGCTGTGGAAAATGAAGTGAGGAGAACGCAAGTCGGCATCCTGGAGTGATGTTGAGTGGCCTGTACAAACCAGCAGGAAAACTGTGTGGCATATGAACAGAAAACGGAGCCTGTGTGCCGCACATCTGCAAGCCCATTGGCTCGCAACTTTAGTACGCGAGTTGCTGCCAGCAGAAAATCTAACAGTGCTTTGGAGCCTGAAAGTCCTTAGATTGGTCAAGATGTGACAACTTGACAGGGTGAAAACGAGAAGGCTATTTATGCGCCATGATCTTCTTTTGCACGTTTTGCTCCCCAAAACGGGGTGAGGGCACCATTCCTGGAAGCACTGCAAGTCCAGATTGATGCTTGGAGCGGAAGGAGCAAGCCCCTGGACCATCTCCGAGTCCCAAAAATCAATTTAATATTTGGTCCTTAGATAGGGGACATATCAGATATTAAACTGATAAGAGCAGATACTACACTTGATCTGAGCCAAAAGGCCGAGAAGCGATAGCCCATATTTGCCGCCTATGGCTCTGGTCCTCCTCGTCCACCGACATTCTGCTGCACCTTGCTGCGCTCGACTGTGCTTTGGAACTTTTAGTCCACGGTGACGGTTGGTCAATAGACCTGCAGTTGGGCCGAGCACGATTGAGTCTGTGCGTGCAGTACCAGAAAATCACAATAGGTGGTCGTCGTCTGAATCGCCTGCCCCAGTACTCACCAGAAGAAAGGAAGACGCTGTGATGGCCCAGTGGCACCCAACCCAGGGAATCGAAGAAACCTCCAGCTTTGCCGAGCAAAATGCAATCTGTGCACACAGCATGTAATGGCGAAATGGAACAGGGGGCAACGTCTACGCTCCGCGAACTCCACTCTGGTGTTTTGGCCGTGGCGTCAGGAGGATGAAAAGAGACGCCGTGAAGGCATACATCCATCCAAACCTGAGAGCCATTCAGTCTGACGCTACACTTTCCTGTTGTGCCGAATGAAGAGCTGTGGAAAATGAAGTGAGGAGAACGCAAGTCGGAATCCTGGAGTGATGGTGAGTGGCCTGTAAAAACCAGCAGGAAAACTGTGTGGCATATGAGCAGAAAACGGAGCCTGTGTGCCGCACATCTGCAAGCCCATTGGCTCGCAACTTTAGTACACGAGTTGCTGTCAGCAGAAACTCTAGCAGTGCTTTGGAGCCTCAAAGTCCTTAGATTGGTCAGGATGAGAGAACTTGACAGGGTGAAAGGGAAGAGGATATTTATGCGCCATGATCTGCTTTTGCACGTTTTGCTCCCCAAAACGGGGTGAGGGCACCATTTCTGGAAGCACTGCAAGACCAGGTTGATGCTTGGAGCGGAAGGAGCAAGCTCCTGGACCATCTCCGAGTCCCAAAAATCAATTTAATATTTCGTCCCGAGATTGGGGACATATCAGATACTAAAGTGATAAGAACAGATACTACCCTTGATCTAAGCCAAAAGGCCGAGAAGCGATAGCCCTTATTTGCCGCCTATGGCTCTGGTCCTCCTCGTCCAACGACATTCAGCAGCACCTTGCTGCGCTCGACTGTGCTTTGGAACTTTTAGTCTACGGTGACGGTTGGTCAATAGACCTGCAGTTTGGCCGAGCACGGTGGATTCTGTGCGTGCAGTACCAGAAAATCCTAACAGGTGGTCGTCGTCTGACCCGCCTGCCCCAGTACACACCAGAAGAAAGGATGACGCTGTGATAGCCCAGTGGCACCCAACCCAGGGAATCGAAGAAACCTCCAGCTTTGCCGAGAAAAATGCAATCTGTGCACACAGCATGTAATGGCGAAATGGGGGCAATGTCTAGGCTCCCCGAACTCCACCCTGGTGTTTTGGCCGTGGGGTCAGGAGAATGAAAAGATACGCCGTGAAGGCATACATCCATCCAAATCTGAGAGTCAGTCAGTCTGACGCTACACTTTCCTGTTGTGCCGGATGAATAGCTGTGGAAAAGGAAGTGAGGAGAACGCAAGTCGGCATCCTGAAGGTGAATGGCCTGTAAAAACCAGCAGGAAAACTGAGTGGCATATGAGCAGAAAACAGAGCCGGTGTGCCGCATGTCTGCAAGTCCATTGGCCCGCAACTTTAGTACGCGAGTTGCTGCCAGCAGAAAATCTAGCAGTGATTTGGAGCCTGAAAGTCCATCAATTGGTCAGGATGAGAGAACTTGACATGAGTAAAAAGGAGAAGGCTATTTATGCGCCCTGATCTGCTTTTGCACGTTTTGCTCCCCAAAACGGGGTGAGGGCACCATTCCTGGAAGCACTGCAAGAACAGGTTGATGCTTGGAGCGGAAGGGGCAAGTCCATGGACCATCTCAGAGTCCCAAAAATCAATTTAATATTTCGTCCCTAGGTTGGGGACTTATCAGATATTAAACTGATAAGAACAGATACTGCACTTGATCTGAGCCAAAAGGCCGAGAAGCGATAGCCCATATTTGCCGCCTATGGCTCTGGTCCTCCTCGTCCACCGACATTCAGCTGCACCTTGCTGCGCTCGACTGTGCTATGGAACTTTTACTCTACGGTGACGGTTTGTCAATAGACCTGCAGTTTGGCCGAGCACGGTGGAGTCTGTGCGTGCAGTACCACTAAATCCTAATAGATGGTCGTCGTCTGACCCGCCTGCCCCAGTACACACCAGAAGAAAGGAAGACGCTGTGATGGCCCAGTGGCACCCAACACAGGGAATCGAAGAAACCTCCAGCTTTGCCGAGAAAAATGCAATCTGTGCACACAGCATGTAATGGCGAAATGGGGGCAATGTCTAGGCTCCCCGAACTCCACCCTGGTGTTTTGGCCGTGGCGTCAGGAGGATGAAATGAGAAACCGTGAAGGCATACATCCATCCAAAACTGAGAGCCATTCAGTCTGACGCTACACTTTCCTGTTGTGCCGGATGAAGAGCTGTGGAAAAGGAAGTGAGGAGAACGCAAGTCGGCATCCTGAAGGTGAGTGGCCTGTAAAAACCAGCAGGAAAACTGAGTGGCATATGAGCAGAAAACAGAGCCGGTGTGCCGCATGTCTGCAAGTCCATTGGCCCGCAACTTTATTACGCGAGTTGCTGCCAGCAGAAAATCTAGCAGTGATTTTGAGCCTGAAAGTCCATAAATTGGTCAGGTTGAGAGAACTTGACATGAGTGAAAAGGAGAAGGCTATTTTTGCGCCATGATCTGCTTTTGCACGTTTTGCTCCCCAAAACGGGGTGAGGGCACCATTCCTGGAAGGACTGCAAGACCAGGTTGATGCTTGGAGCGGAAGGAGCAAGCCCCTGGACCATCTCCGAGTCCCAAAAATGAATTTAATATTTCGTCCCGCGATTGGGGACATATCAGATATTAAACTGATAAGAACAGGTACTACACTTGATCTGAGCCAAAAGGCTGAGAAGCGATAGCGCATGTTTGCCGCCTATGGCTCTGGTCCTCCTCGTCCACCGACATTCAGCTGCACCTTGCTGCGCTCAACTGTGCTTTGGAACTTTTAGTCTACGGTGACGGTTGGTCAATAGACCTGCAGTTTGGCCGAGCACGGTGGATTCTGTGCGTGCAGTACCAGAAAATCCTAACAGGTGGTCGTCGTCTGACCCGCCTGCCCCAGTACACACCAGAAGAAAGGAAGACGCTGTGATAGCCCAGTGGCACCCAACCCAGGGAATCGAAGAAACCTCCAGCTTTGCCGAGAAAAATGCAATCTGTGCACACAGCATGTAATGGCGAAATGGGGGCAATGTCTAGGCTCCCCGAACTCCACCCTGGTGTTTTGGCCGTGGGGTCAGGAGAATGAAAAGATACGCCGTGAAGGCATACATCCGTCCAAATCTGAGAGTCAGTCAGTCTGACGCTACACTTTCCTGTTGTGCCGGATGAATAGCTGTGGAAAAGGAAGTGAGGAGAACGCAAGTCGGCATCCTGAAGGTGAATGGCCTGTAAAAACCAGCAGGAAAACTGAGTGGCATATGAGCAGAAAACAGAGCCGGTGTGCCGCATGTCTGCAAGTCTATTGGCCCGCAACTTTAGTACGCGAGTTGCTGCCAGCAGAAAATCTAGCAGTGATTTGGAGCCTGAAAGTCCATCAATTGGTCAGGATGAGAGAACTTGACATGAGTAAAAAGGAGAAGGCTATTTATGCGCCCTGATCTGCTTTTGCACGTTTTGCTCCCCAAAACGGGGTGAGGGCACCATTCCTGGAAGCACTGCAAGAACAGGTTGATGCTTGGAGCGGAAGGGGCAAGCCCATGGACCATCTCAGAGTCCCAAAAATCAATTTAATATTTCGTCCCTAGGTTGGGGACTTATCAGATATTAAACTGATAAGAACAGATACTGCACTTGATCTGAGCCAAAAGGCCGAGAAGCGATAGCCCATATTTGCCGCCTATGGCTCTGGTCCTCCTCGTCCACCGACATTCAGCTGCACCTTGCTGCGCTCGACTGTGCTATGGAACTTTTACTCTACGGTGACGGTTTGTCAATAGACCTGCAGTTTGGCCGAGCACGGTGGAGTCTGTGCGTGCAGTACCACTAAATCCTATTAGATGGTCGTCGTCTGACCCGCCTGCCCCAGTACACACCAGAAGAAAGGAAGACGCTGTGATGGCCCAGTGGCACCCAACACAGGGAATCGAAGAAACCTCCAGCTTTGCCGAGAAAAATGCAATCTGTGCACACAGCATGTAATGGCGAAATGGGGGCAATGTCTAGGCTCCCCGAACTCCACCCTGGTGTTTTGGCCGTGGCGTCAGGAGGATGAAATGAGAAACCGTGAAGGCATACATCCATCCAAAACTGAGAGCCATTCAGTCTGACGCTACACTTTCCTGTTGTGCCGGATGAAGAGCTGTGGAAAAGGAAGTGAGGAGAACGCAAGTCGGCATCCTGAAGGTGAGTGGCCTGTAAAAACCAGCAGGAAAACTGAGTGGCATATGAGCAGAAAACAGAGCCGGTGTGCCGCATGTCTGCAAGTCCATTGGCCCGCAACTTTAGTACGCGAGTTGCTGCCAGCAGAAAATCTAGCAGTGATTTTGAGCCTGAAAGTCCATAAATTGGTCAGGTTGAGAGAACTTGACATGAGTGAAAAGGAGAAGGCTATTTTTGCGCCATGATCTGCTTTTGCACGTTTTGCTCCCCAAAACGGTGTGAGGGCACCATTCCTGGAAGGACTGCAAGACCAGGTTGATGCTTGGAGCGGAAGGAGCAAGCCCCTGGACCATCTCCGAGTCCCAAAAATGAATTTAATATTTCGTCCCGCGATTGGGGACATATCAGATATTAAACTGATAAGAACAGGGTTTTTTTTTTTTTCAAAAAATATACTTTATTCATAAAATTTATCTTAATCTTTACAGAACATTTCAAAATACCTTGACTGTACATTTCCGTCTCAGTTACATTCATTTGTCGTCGATTCCATTGGGATAACGTTGCACACGTATCCTACTATAAGTTACAGTTCTTTTTTCAATATTTACATTACTTTGTTTCTTTCATACATACATTCTGGTAATGGAAAAAAAGAACTCCGGACCGAGGGGTTTTACACTGTTACCAACCCCTCGGTGTACATTTGCTGGTAAGACCTTACACTGTGGTCTTCCCCCATTGCGCCTTGGCGGCCGCTGCCCCAAGCTTGAGTGCGTCCCTCAGCACGTAGTCCTGGACCTTGGAATGTGCCAGTCTGCAACACTCGGTCGAGGACAGTTCTTTGCACTGGAAGATCAGCAAGTTTCGGGCAGACCAAAGAGCGTCTTTCACCGAGTTGATGACCTTCCAGCAGCAGTTGATATCTGTCTCGGTGTGGGTCCCCGGAAACAGTCCATAGAGCACAGAGTCCTGTGTTACTGAGCTGCTCGGGATGAACCTTGACAGATACCACTGCATCTCACTCCAGACCTGTTTTGCAAAGGCACATTCCACAAGGAGGTGTGTGGCTGTTTCATTTCCCCCACAGCCACTCCGAGGGCAGCGTGCATTGATGCTGAGCCTTCGGGTGTACATGAAGAATCTGACAGGGAGGGCCCTTCTCACCACCAGCCAAGCTAGGTCTTGGTGCTTGTTTGAAAGTTCTGGTGATGAGGCGTTCTGCCAGATGGCTCTGACAGTCTGCTCAGGGAACCATCCAACATCCTCCACAGTCTCCTTTTCTCTGAGGGTCTCGAGGACATTACGTGCTGACCACTGCTTCATTGCCTTGTGGTCAAAGGTGTTTTCCTTCAAAAATTTTTCCACGAAGGATAGGTGGTACGGCACGGTCCAACTGCTTGGAGCGTTCCGCGGCAATGAGGCCAGGCCCATCCTTCGTAACACCGGGGACAGGTAGAACCTCAGTATGTAGTGACACTTGGTGTTTGCATACCCGGGGTCTACGCACAGCTTGATGCAGTTGCACACAAAGGTCGCCATCAGGATGAGGGCGGCGTTGGGTACGTTCCTCCCTCCTTTATCTAGAGGCTTGTACATTGTGTCTCTTCGGACCCGGTCCATCTTGGATCTCCAGATGAATTTGAAGATGGCCCGGGTGACTGCTGCGGCGTAGGTCCGAGTGATGGGCCAGACCTGCGCCACGTACAGTAACACCGAGAGTACCTCACACCTGATGACCAGGGTTTTGCCCGCAATGGAGAGGGAGCGTTGCTCCCACCAGCCCAGTTTCTGTTTTGCTTTGGTGATTCGTTCCTCCCAGTTTTTGGTGCATGCCCCAGCCGCTCCGAACCATATCCCCAGCACTTTCAGGTAATCTGACCTGATCGTGAAGGGGACAAAGGATCGGTCGGCCCAGTTCCCAAAGAACATGGCCTCGCTCTTGCCGCGGTTTACCTTGGCTCCTGAGGCCAGTTCAAACTGGTCGCAGGTGTCCAAGAGCCTGCGTACAGACGCGGGATCCGAGCAGAAGACGGCGACGTCGTCCATGTACAGGGAGGCCTTGACTTCCGTGCCTCCGCTGCCAGGAATCGTCACCCCTCTCATGTCCGGATCCTTCCTGATGGACTCGGCAAAAGGTTCTATGCAGCATACAAAAAGGGCCGAGGAGAGAGGGCAGCCCTGCCTGACTCCAGATTTGATCTGGAACTTTTCTGATTCCCACCCATTGATTGAGACTGCGCTATAGATGTTTGTGTAGAGCAGTTTGATCCAATTGCGAATTCCCTCCCCAAACCCCATTTTGGAGAGCACATCCATCATGTAGGTGTGCGATATTCTGTCAAAGGCCTTCTCCTGGTCAAGGCTGATGAGGCAGGTGTCCACCCTCCTGTCCTGCA